>NC_089591.1:9362503-9442503 GCF_019320115.1 Miscanthus floridulus
CATATACCCTGGTTGCAAGATTGGAAGCAATTAGGATCTTATTAGCCTATGCTTGTGCCCACAACATCAAGTTGTACCAAATGGATGTGAAAAGTGCATTTCTAAATGGGTACATCAATGAGCTTGTGTATGTTGAGAAACCTCCCACTTTTTGAAGATGAGAAGAAACTCAACCATGTCTACAAGTTGAGAAAGGCTTTGTATGGATTGAAGCAAGCACCTAGAGCATGGTATGAGAGATTGAGGGATTTCCTACTCTCTAAGGGATTTAAGATGGGAAAGGTTGACACCACTCTCTTCACCAAGAAGCTAGGCAATGACTTGTTTGTGTTGCAAATCTATGTTGATGATATCATATTTCGATCAACCAATCAAGATTTTTGTGAGGAGCTTAGAAAGATGATGGCAAGTGAGTTTAAGATGTCCATGATTGGAGAGCTTAGTTACTTCCTTGGTCTTCAAATCAAGTACTTAAAAAATGGCACATTTGTGAGTCAAGGCAAGTATGTCAAAGACATGCTGAAGGAGTTTGGAATGGATGATGCTAAAGCTATTAGTACACCAATGGGGACAAATGGAAGCTTGGATAGTGATGCTAGTGGCAACATGGTGGATCAAAAGATGTATCGGTCTATGATTGGAAGCCTACTCTATGTGACCGCATCAAGGCCGGATGTGATGTTTAGTGTATGCATGTGTGCTAGATTCCAAGCCACACCAAGAGAGAGCCATTTGAAGGCAACCAAAAGAATATTGAGGTACTTGAAGCATATACAAAATATTGGATTGTGGTATTCCAAAGGAGCAAGATTCGAGTTGATTGGATATTTGGACTTCGATTATGCGGGATGCAAAGTTGAGATAAAGAGCACATCGGGCACATGTGAACTATTGTGAAGATCACTTGTATCTTGGTCATCAAAGAAGCAAAATAGTGTAGCACTTTCAACCACTGAAGCGGAGTACATTTTGACCAGTAGTTGTTGCGCACAATTACTTTGGATGAAGGCTACTTTGAGTGATTTTGGAATCAAGTTCAAGCAAGTGCCATTACTATGTGACAATGAGAGTGCAATCAAGCGCACCAACAATCTAGTTCAACATGCAAGAACAAAGCACAATGATGTCCGCCACCATTTCATAAGAGTTCACCAACAAAAAGGGGGCATTTGCATTGAAAGTGTGGGCACCGATGATCAACTTGCCGATATATTCACCAAACCACTTGATGAGAAGAGGTTTTGCAAGCTAAGGAATGAATTGAACATACTTGACTTCTCCAATATGTGTTGATGCACCCCCATATAAGACATGCCTCTCCTTCGAGCAAAGCAAGGTAAAGTTGATTGACATGTCATTCATCCATTGCTATGGACTTGTTTAGTGCATCTAGTCATTCCTCACATGTCTTAGGCTCATTCATGAAAATCAAATGAATTTGATACTTGTATGGTACTACTATTGCTTGTATGATTGAAATGATCTAGTGGAAACATATGACATGTTTGTGGGCTTGTGAACCTAGTGTTTAATCTAGAAACTGAGCTATAAGTGTTTAACTCAACATGGTGCATGATAACCCTAATTTGGAGGTGTGAAGAAGCTTGTCTTTGGATTAAACCGAGTTAAATATCTTTTGCAATTGATCTAGATTGAACCGAATTGGGAAAATGATCCTTACTTTACATGGTTTCACCCCAACCTATCTAAAATTTGAGCTCAACTTTTGTGCTAATTGTTGACAAAGGGGGAGAGAAATTCACAAAGATAGTAAGATAAGGGGAGCAAACACACAAATGAAATGTAAGGGGATCAATTATAAAATTTGAAGCACACAAGTTGGGGGAGCAAGCTCATAAACTTGTATGTTACATTTGAACGTGCATTACATATGGTTGCTTGCATGGCACAAGTTCTTAAATTCCCTATCCATGCTTGTGTGGTGTATGCTAGATCATAGAAAATGATTGATGAAATGAAAACTAGCATGCATAGGATAGCTAGATATTCCTTGAACTTTTACAAGTGGTACTAGAACCTTGCTTCTAATGTTGATCTCATGAGGTATCTAGTTTGTCGTTGTTTTTCAAGTGATATCTAGCAAATCATCGTGCTAAGGATGGTGTTCAAATGACAACTCCAATTGGTATAACGCTTCAAAGGTCCATTCTTTACACCTTAGCATCATTTGGTAGTGTAACACCTCTGGTGTTATGAGCTTGCTTAGCACCTAGGTTAAAGCGTAAGAGTAATTAGCAAAACAAGTTTTTGGGTTTAAAAGTTTAAAGCACACATGGAATTATAAATGAATCTTGTGTGACCCGCTTTCAGGAATAAACAAATAAATAAGTGTCGCTAGCCAATTTGTCTCGGTGTGTCGGTGTTTCGAACAAGCACCGGCTAGTAAATTTATAATTGATGCGTGTTAGGCTCGGATGGTGTACTAAAGGACACAAGGTTTATACTAGTTTGGGTAGAATGTCCCTACGTCCAGTCTACTACTGCTCATGTTATTAGTACCGAAAAAGGTTCGTAGTAGGGGGTACAAACGGTCGAGAGAGGGATAGGTCCCAAGTCTCTAATGGAAAGGTTGAAAGGACGCCAAGAGCTTGGTTGCTGCTTGGCTATGTGTTGTGTGTCAAAAACGATCGGTCAAAAGTTGGTCCCCTTAGTGGAGTGTCCTGCCCTCCCTTTTTATAGACCAAGGGGGAGCATGGGTTACAGATGGGAGAAAGAGGAAAAAACCAAAGGTAGAGAAGGTTCTTCGGGGGAGCCGGGTCTTCCTTTTCCCATGTGCCTGCCCTGCTAACATGTCAGACCATGTCAGGGATGACATGTTCGCTGATCCTTATAGGGCCATGCCCTGGCCTCTGTCAGCAAGTGGGTGCATCCCATCCTATGCCGGCGGATGGTGCGGCGTGTCAGAGGGCCAAGCTGCGACCCTTTAGGGAGTAGACGGGGAAGTGACCCAACATCCGTCACTCTAGGTGATGTGAATTTTGTCTTGGATCATAGTGGTTGTCGCATGCTTGTGTTAGTATCCGCATTTGAGGGCTGATGGTAATGGAGACAGGGATCCTGATCTTCCGTCAGGTGATGGTAACTATCGTTGTGGTGGAGAATGACACACCAATCCGGCTTCAGATCGAAAGATCAAACCCTACAACCTTAGCACCACAGCTCCTCTGGTTATCAACCAAGTCATGGACCAGGTTGACCTCATCAAGAAGGCTAATCCCTGCCTGCGCAACGAAGAACACAAGAAAGAACAAGAAAGAACGCAACCAAATTGCAGATGAATGATTATTTCATGAAGTTGGGGTCTCACAAACTGATGAATGGCAAAACTGTTCTTGACAGAATAATCTAAGCAAAACCCGAAACCTAATGACGGCGGTGGCATATGAATATAAAGGTATTAGGGTCGTCGCCTACCCTGGACGCGCCCCTTAATGGGCCCAAACACGATACACGGTCCAACGGACCAAAAGAAGGTGTCGCAGCACCCTGGCAGATTCTAGATGCTGACTTGTTTCAACAATTCCCATTGATTCCGAAGAGGTATTGATGTGAAACCACTTGGATTGGCTTCCTTATCAAATTAGCTTTCCATCCATATGTGGATCATCGAAAACGGAGTCCGGATGCGTCCTGGGTGACCAGTTTAAGGCAGACTAGTCCTGGAGGCCGAGGAAGACTCGAATTCTTGTTGGACTGGGCCTCCGGCTTGTGTTGGACGTCCTTGCTGGTCATCATCACCTCCACCACTTCCTCTAAGTCCTTCATGACCCTCTCCAGTGTTCCTAAGAAAGATAACATTATTAGGTAGTAGTCTATTCTCAAAAGTATGAAAAGTATCGCTTAAGAACGAGCTCACCTCTAAATTGAGTTGTCGCTTTCGAGCCCGGGTCATTGGACCTTGCATGACGGTTGGAGGATCAGCGGGTACCTCTGAAGAAGTGATGTCCTCATTAGATGGTAGCGCCTACAACACTGTGGGACAAAAGTCAGCGCCTACAATACTATTTGGGCACTATTAGGTCGGAAAGGGCTTAAAGCGCCAGTCTCATCATATCCTGACGGTGTCTTCCTGCAGGCGTACAGGGCATGGCCCTCAATATTGTGGTTGAGTCAAATGTCCTATCATACCCTGTGCTCATCTTTATGGAGGATTAGGGTGCAGTCGTCAAGCGAGGCGGGGCTAGCCCTCAGCCGCTGGGCGAGGCGGAGCCCGCCCTTAGGCGTCGAGCGAGGCGGAGTCTAGCCCTTAGCCATCGGGCGAGGCGGAGCCTGCCCTCGGACATCGGGTGAGGCAGATCCTACCCTTAGACATTGGGTGAGGTAGAGTCTAGACCTTGGGGGTTGGGCAAGGCGGAGCCCGCCCTCGGACATCAGGTGAGACGGAGCTAGCCCTAAGCCATTGGGCGAGGTGGAGTCTAGCCCTCGGGGGTCGGGCGAGGTGAGACCAATCTTCCATCATTCGGGCAAGAAGCATAGTAGCATTCTTGTTTGACCAAAAGTGTCAACATTCGATTGTTATTAGTTCCACCTCATTGGGTACCCTGGTATTAGGTCCCCGACAGTAGCCCTCGAGCCACCGGGTGATTTGGGCAGAATCGCCTGGGGGGTGTTTCGATTCGCTAGAGGGTGCGCACGAGTGCACCCGATGGGTGTAGCCCTTGAGTCCCCAGGTGATTCGGGCAGAATCGTCCAGAGGGTATTTTGATTCGCCAGAGGGTGCACGCAAGTGCATCCATCGGGTGTAGCCCCTAAGCCCCTTAGTGATTCAGGCAGAATCGGCTGGGGGGTATTTTGATTCGCTAGAGGGTGCGCATGAGCGCACCCGTCGAGTGTAGCCCCCGAGCCCTCAGGTGATTTGGGCAGAATCACCTGGTGGGTAATTTCAGACCCTTTGTGGATAAGGTTGTGAGATTCAGTTTTTGTCAACTGAATAGTTTTAAGGGAACCCTAGTATCCCATTCGTAGGGATTTCATCCAGGGTCAGCCTGGCTCGGGCTCGACTATGGATCGAGGCTCCACTGATGCTCGTGTACCTGAGTCCTGGTCGCTTGTGGGCCCATCCCTTGTTGGGATAGCTATCGAGACTATCGAGCCGGCCCTTGGACTCCTGGGCCTAGGCAGGCCGAAGAAGCTTTTTGACCCGTATCCCCTCTATGGGAAAAGAGTTCGGTCTGCTTGCAAAGGCAAACCGTTCGGCGTGATTTTGGTGGGAAAGGATAGGGATCGTGGGCGCATATCCCATGATGTGACATGATGGTGTATCGTGGTAGGCTCGAAGACCGATGCGGACAGTTGCTCTTCTCACATCCATCGCCCCCATAAAACCACAGGGTTCGCCCCTAGGGTTCCGTACTTCTCCTCCTCGCCTTTGTATCTACAACCTCCGCCGCCAATCGCCTGAGCCTCCTGCACCCGTATTGTTGCCGCTGTCAAGCTCGCATCCGCATCGCAGCCGCCATCGAGCTCGCATCCACCCCCTTTCTCGTCATTTCAATGGAGTTGTGGTGCAGATCCAACATTACCCCTCAACAACTGGAGGGCCTCATCCGCCATGGCCTCCTTCGCCCATTGTCCACCGTCGAGGAGTGGTGGCTGCCTGGTGATGAGGACGAGCCATCGCCGCCTAAAGGATATGTCGTGTCCTTTGCTCTCTTCCACGAGCAGGGATTCATTGTACCTGCTCATAAGTTCCTTCGGGGGCTGTTGGATTACTACCAGGTGGAGTTGCAGCACCTTAATCCCAATGGGGTCTAGCATATTGCGGCATTCGTCGCCCAGTGTGAGGGGCTCCTAGGGATTAGTCCCCACTTCGATCTATGGTGGTATTTCTTTGCCGTCAACCTATCAAAGAAGCAGGTTGGGAAACAAGAGCTGAGCATGCCAATGGGATGTGATAGCATTCATCTGCACAACAACTGGGCAAACAACTACTTGTTGATGCATCTATTGACCTCCAACAAGGGGTGGCACTCGTAGTGGTTTTACGTCAAGGACGATGTGGCCGCCCCCTTGCCGGTGTTCTCCAGGCGCATCATCAAATATGTCCTGGGGTCATGGAAGTGGGGTGTCCTGGACAAAGATAAGAAGAGGATCAAGGACCATCTCGCCGCCCTCCAAATTCTAAAGGGGAGAGGCATGAAGGGATCAAGGATCATCGACGCCTACCACACGTGGAGGGTGGTGCCGCTGATGAGCTGCGCACTCCCCCTATTTCTGATGGTGCCCGGGGCGTCGCCTAAAGGGACGACGCTCGTCAACAAAGTTCTCCCCCCACTAAACTGGCACAGCAGATCAAGGAGGTGATGGAGCCTTTAAAGGATAGCACTGGCATTGTCCTTGATTTCGTGTACTCAGTGCCGGGGCATCGCCCAATGTGGCCAGAACCGGGGTTCATCGATTTTGTAAGTTCTCTTTTCCCGTGCCTCCTTGTCACTTGAATTTCTGACCCCTTGATGCTGACCTTGGGATAAAAGGACCAGCTGAAGAGACTCATCCTCGGGGATAGCCTGGATCCGTTACCAAAGGACTAGATCCTGGCGACAGCGAATCGCACCACGGCCGAGTGGGATAGGAGGATGAGGGAGCTCAAGAAGAAGAAGATGCTATGGAAGCAGCAAGCACGGGATCGAGGAGAGAAGATAGATAGCGATGATGACAACAATGATGAGGAGTTTGCCGAGATAGTAGCCGACGTGGATTGGGATGTCCTAGAGGGCGAGGATTCGCTGATAGGCACCCAATTGTCCACGCAGGGACCCTTCTCGTTCCACGTGGGGGAAGTGAGTCTGTGAGGTCAACGGAGCCGAGCCCGTCCTTGGGTCTAGTGGGAGTCAGTGGATCCGCCGCCACACTCGGGGTGCCGACGAAGGATCGGTGGATGGGGGAAGGCAGATCTACCACCATGCCCAAGGTGCTGATGGAGGGGGTGGCTTCGATGTCATGCCCCAAGAGCCAATGGGGGCGGGTGGCCCTACCGCTGCGCCCGAGGTACCGATAGAGGGGTGGCTCCATCGCCGTGCCCTCGGATATAAGGGAGGCAAGACCCTCTGCCCGGGAGCAGGGGCAGGTTCGAAGTGGTCCTGCCTAAATGAGTTGGAGCAAGAATCTGGGGGTTCATCCCCAAAACATTCCTACTGCCCAATAGCACCGGAGTAAGCTACCGATTCCTCTTGTGACTCTTGCGACGGGGCCATTCCTTGGCGCTGGCGCCCAAGAAGAGTGTCGCTCTTCAGGCAGAACGGGTGTCATCACCTGACGTTGCTCCTATTTCGGGCAGGAGCGGAGCCGATGTTGTGGCCTCATCGGCCAGTCAGGTGCCACCAGTGGTGGTGCCCGTGCCCTCAGCTGGTCAGGCGGGCACCGAGGCTAAGGAAGTGCCCTTGGGGGTTGCCCAGCAGATGATGGCGGAGGTGACTCCACTACCTACGTTGGGGGGATGGAGCCACCGCCCATGCTTGTGGTGCCTCCTGTGGTGGGTGCGACATCGCAAGTCAAGCCCTAGTGTCGCAAGCAGAGGTGGCCATGACCGCGCCAAGTCAGGAGCAGCCGGACGTAGCCACGGCAGTGTCCAAGGGAGCTGCGCAATCCGTACCATCGGCAGCCCTAGCGGTGACGCCCAAGGTGGGCTGGATGGAGGAGGGCATGGCCAGAGGGTCCCTGGGTGTAGTGGCAGTGGTGGAGAGGATCAGTGGGGGGTCACCTACGCGGGGTGAGCCGCCGCTCTGGTGGATGGTGCCTTAGGACCCAACGTCGACTCTCTTCTCGCTCGACGATGCTTCTGAGAGCATGGAGCGAGAGAGTCTCGACATTGGGTTCTCGGCCATGATGGATGCCTTGAGCCAGGCCAGGGGCATCTTGTGTGACATCATCATTCCCACTGGCCGGGTATGTGCTTGATCTTCCCTCCCACTTTCTTCTTTTCTTCATGTATTCTTGTATTTTTGCTATTTTGTTATTGGTCTTCTTTTTAGTCCCTTATTGCTCATAGCTGGGGGGAATCCTAGTTCCTCCATGAGTAGAAGGCAAAATGGGACCACCTCACTGAGGAGGCCTGGCTGCGTGGAGATGTGAGCGCCTAGCTTACTATCGCCAATAGCGGGAAGCCGAGGCGCATCGGGACGTGGAGGAGGTCCACAGGATATTCCAGGATCTATCGGTGAGGGTGCAACAGGATAAGGAGGCAGCCGCTAGGGTCCAAAAGGAGAGGGACGAGCTACTCTAGAAGGATGTCGAGGCTAGCCAGCAGGCCATCGAACTCCTGGCTAAGCTGGAGATGGAGCAGGATCTCAAGCTGAGGGCCAAGGAAAGGTCCGTAGGCCTACAATAGAGGGCGAATCAGGACACTAGGGAGATCGTCTGGCTACACAAGGAGCAAGACAAGCTACACTAGACTATAGAAAGACTCTAGTCGGAGCATGGCTTGGTCCATGAGGAGCACGACTAGGTCCTCCGAGAGCACGATGAGGCGCATCAGGTGGTCAACTCCCTCTGAGTGGATCTTGGAGTCACCGTGACCCAAAGGCTGGAGGCCAAGAACGTCTCTGCTGGGCTGGGGATGGAGCTCGCTGAGGTGCAGGGGATTCTTTAGGCTTAGAGTGATGAGCACGATCTCCTATACGCCGCTGTCAGAGTGGTCTTCGATGATCTGGGGGTGGCGCAGCCGGAGGAAACCAGCTCACTTGTGGCCCATGCCACGGGTATCACGGCGTTGGTGGGCCAACTTGAGAAGGACGCCTTTCACACCAGGGTCACCCAAGCCTTTACTATTGCCCGCTCTCACTATGATCAGGAAATCAACTTGGAGGTAATGGGCTTTGGCTTCGCGCCTGGCTACGAAAACTTTGAGCTGGATGAGATTGAGAAGGCGGTGGCACCCATTGCATGGAACCTAGCGAACAGGCTAAAAGACATGGTTCTCCCTTTGAGGAAGTAGTTAGTTGGATAAGTTTGCCAAACATTTATCTATAATATGTGGACAAGTGTTGGTACTTTCGTGTCTGAAAATAGTTTTGTTTCATAATTTTGTTTCGTTCATTTTGATCTTACTTTCTTTCCTTTTACAATCGAGAAAAAAGGTTTATGCGATCCGACCCTTCCATTTGTTAAGACCATAGGGCCCAAAGAGTATAAGGGGGAATTTTGATTATGCTGGTGAGCAAAGTTACCGTAGTTGTCGGGGCGTGGGCTTTTTGCTATCTTAGCAGGCGTGCTCGTTTATCTATTCCCATGAACCTTTTCACCAATCTTAGCATGAGGAAAAGGTCTGATGCAATGAATGTTTCAAAAAAGATGAGGTATTTATACCTTTGTTAGCCCTCGGGTAAGATCTAACCCCTTGCGGCTGTTGGGGCCGGATGTTACTGGAGATCAAAACAAGGGTAGCGAACTTGCTCTTGTATTCGCACATACCCCTTACTTTGGATTTTGGTGATGGTTCCATGACCGTGTGTATGGTCTTATCGCTGGCCCGGCCTTCCCCGAGCCCCCACACATGGTGGGGATTCGATCAAGGGCCAGCTTGTTTTGTGACTGTCGGCCCATTCGTGGTTTTTCACAACCAGAGGGGTTGAGGCTATGTCACTTGCTTCGATGGCTCAAGTTACGTGCCTAATGAGCTCGCTAATGAGGATGTTCGAACAAAATCCAATCCCACTGCTTTGCGATAGGGTCGACAAAGCTCTTGGACGGTGTTCTGTTGCTCCTTAACCTGCCTTCCAATAGATTCCCCCTTAATGGGGAGTCTATGGGCTCAGCAAGAAGCTAGATTGAACTTAGAAGGTTGAGACAACCCTTCCTGCCTCAATGTGGGTTGGGCAAAGGCCGCTGAGGCTCATCTGTATTTTCTCCCCTAGCTCTTGTTGGACGCGCCTTAGACCCTTTGTGGGTCAGCCTTCAAACCTTGATCTCTCAATCTTGGATCGAGTGGCTTGAGCCCTCGAGCCCCTTAGGGTCTGATAAGGGTCGGCCGTGTTTCGCGGGTCACCCTATCCTATGTTTCCACAACCGGAGGGGCTGAGTTGATGACACTTACCTCGACGGCTCGAGTGTCGCGCTAAATGAGCTTGCTAACAGGTATGTTCGTGTGGAATCTAGGTCCATCATTCACTGATAGGGTCGGTAGAGCCCTCATGTGGCATTCACTACTTCTTAACCCGCCTCCTAGTAGATGCCCGAGCCATTCAGTAGGCTTAGGTGGCCTGTTGGCCTCTCCTCGATGGAGATTCTGTGGGTTTGGCTCAAGGTTAGAATCGAATCAAGAAAGGTCGACATGTCCCTATCTGCTTTTGAGAGGGGTCGGGCAAGGCCACTGGGGCTCATCATGGTTTTTCTCCCCTGGCTCTATTCGACACGAGGCGGCCTCGAGCCCTTCGCAGGCCAACCTTCGAACCTCAGTCGGTTGCCGCTCATATCAAATGAGGCGGGCGCCGCTTCGTGGTGCAACATGAAGTGTTGACATGCGACGATCGCATATGCAATGTGCGGATGATGGGATTAATGTATGACTTAATTGAAACAAAAGTGGGGGTCGGTGATGTTACCTTGGTCGTATGGGTGATGAGAGGCTCTTACCGGACATGTTCGTGCGGGGTTTGAGTACGATGTTTGCGATGGGGCCGGCGTGACCTGCACGAGCATTGCGATTTTTCATTTTCGTCTCTTGGTGGTGATTCGAGCCATTTGATTGACTTTAAGTGACCTGATAGCTTCTCCTTGAAGGAGATTCTATAGGCAGACCCCTTCGAACCCTTCTTGAGAAGGCGGATGCAAAAACTTGGGGTACGGGGAACTATGAATTCAATTATGCTGGTGAACAAAAACACCGTAGCCGCCGGGGCGTAGGGTCTAGCGGTCCATCTAGTTTCACTCAAACTTTTAAACCTGCACCCCGTGTCTCTAGCTTTTAAACGTATGGTGGGGTCAGGTAATGAGGATGTCTAAACAAGTAGACACCCTTGGTAGCCCCCAAACAATGTCCATGCCCCTGCCGCTGCTGGGGTTGGACACTTGGTAATGAAATTAACACACAAAGTAAGTAAATAGAGGTGCTTATCTTTCAGTGGTTGTTCGTTCGTTGTTTTACCTAGGCCGTCCAATCAACCTAGGAGGCCCATTGGGCCCCCTAGATGGGGGTTCCACCATCAAGTCATTCCATGGTCTAGCCTAGGGAAGCGGAGAGTCGCCTACATGTGGGTGTGCCCTGATTCCCATGCCCGGCACGCGGTAGTTGTGGCCCATGCCCAAGCAATATCCTATTTTGACCAGGCGATGTCTCATCGACCAGGGCCCATCTTATCAGTTCAGGCGCGTCCCCTTGGATTCCCACCAGCATTGATTTCTCATCTGCATTGAATAGGGGAAGGAAGAGAGTTTTTTGTCCCAACCTTTCGCCTTTCCTCAGTTGTCGTGCCTCTTCCTTAAATAGGGAGGGGGAGGGGAGTTCTCGTCCCATTCCTTTGCCTGCTTCTAAGTCGCTACCTCTTCTCCTTCCTTTCCACCAAATGCGTTCATGCATCATGGCGATTCCTAAGTGAGAGAGGGTAATGCCAGGGAGAGAAAAACTCACAGATCCGTTCATGAATCTAATGTAGATGAGATGGTGTCAGCCACCTTTGCTGGGAAGGGGCCACCTCCGCCGAAGGAGGAGGCGCACTAGAGGGTGCTAAGTATCGTTGGTTTCACCATCGTTTGTGGCAGCCTCTCTTCAGCGGGAAATGTCCCCCGTGCAGGCGTCGTTGTCAGGGTTGCGGTTGATCACAATGGCGTAGTCCCTAGATGCTCCAGCGGAGGTGCCATTGTCGAGGTTGCGGCTAATCATGATGGTGCAGTCCCTGGGCACCCCAGTGGAGGTGCTGTTGTCAGGGTTGCGGCTAATAATGATGGCATAGTCCCTGGATGCTCCGGCGAAGGCACCACAGTCGCCGACGTGGTGCTCGACATTGTAGATGACGGCGTTGTCGAGGATCCCGCGAAGCGGTAGGATGTCGCCGATGGAGAGCGTGGCGCGGCGACCATAGTAGTACTCATAGTAGAACTGGTTAGAAACTATAATCGAATAAGTTTGTGGGGGAGCCCCCGAGTGAACAATTTTTTTATTTATGAATACATCAGTCCTTTTCGTGATGAATTTATTTTGTAAGTGATGAATTTGTGCGAAAAATGAGTAAGTTTTCAACTTTCGTTACGGCAAACAACTTTTTGGCTTTTCTCCCTCTTTTTGTAAAAGAGGTTCGGTGTCTTCCAACCCTGATTATGCTAGTGATCAAGGAGGCTATAGCCGCTAGGGTGTGGGTTTCCTGCAGTCCTACCAGTTATACTCAGATCTTGTTCCCGCAGTCCTACAGTAGCAAAAAACTCAGAGTGCGGGAGAGCCAACTCTGATTACGCTGGTGAGCAAGGAAGCTATAGCTACTAGGGCATGGGTTTCCTGCAGTACTACCAGTTATACTCAGATCTTGTTCCTGAAATCCTTGCCCTCAGGACTTGCCATGAGAAAAGAGGGAAAACTTAGAGAATGTTTGCAAAGATAACACAGAGAGTGTTTGCGAGATAAACGTACTTATATCAGCCCCTGAGTGAGGTTCGACCCCTCGCACTTTGTAGGGGTCGGATGTCACTAAAGATTGGGGATTTTTTAAGACAAAAAACTGATGAGAAAGAGTATGTGTTTATTTAAGGGTAAAAATGACGTAGCTACTCGATATTCTAGGCATTGATGAAGACCTCGCCGTTGATGGTTTTCAACTTGTAGGCACCTGGCCAGAGTACTTCTACGACAACATATGGCCCTTCCTAGGGTGGGGAGAGCTTGTGACGGTCCTTGTTGCTCTACACGAGGTAGAGAACCAGGTCCCCGACATTGAAGGCTCGGTCCCATACCCGTCGGTTGTGGTACCATCGTAGAGTCTGCTTGTACTTGGCCGAACAGAGGAGGGCAATGTCACGAGCTTCATCTAGCTGGTCCATGGTGTCTTGGTGGGATGCCTCAGCTCCCTGATCATTGTATGCTTTGATTCTTAGCGCTCCATAGTCGAGGTCGGTTGGGAGGACAGCCTCGAAACCATAGACCATGAAGAAAGGCGTGTAGCTAGTGGCCCAGCTAGGAGTTGTCCTCAGGCTCTAGAGCATCGCAAGGAGCTCGATGACCCAGCATGCATCGAACTTGTTCAACTGGTTGAAGATTCTGGGCTTGAGGCCCTATAGGAGCATGATGTTTGTGCGCTCGACCTACTCATTCGTTCGGGGGTGCGCGACGGTAGCCCAATCAACCCGGATGTGTTGTTCATCATAGAATCAAATGAATTTCTTGCTGGTGAACTATGTGCCATTATCTGTGATGATGGAGTTCGGTCCTCCAAAGCAATGGATGATGTCGAGGAAGAATAGCATAGCTTGCTCAGACTTGATGACGGAGATCTGTCGAGCTTCGATCCATTTTGTGAACTTGTCTACGGTGACAAGCAAGTGAGTGTAGCCCCCAGGCATCTTTTTGAGAGCCTCAACCAGATCGAGCCCTAGACCATGAAGGACCATGTGATGGGGATCTTTTGGAGTGCCTGGGCTAGGAGGTGAGCTTGCCGAGTATAGTACTGGCACCCTTTGCAGGTGCGTACAATTTGCTCGATGTCGGCTACTGTAGTGGGCCAATAGAAGCCCTGTCGGAATGCGTTCCCAACCAAGGTTCTAGGCGTGGCGTGGTGACCATAGACTCTACCGTGGATATCACTTAGCAGAAGCTTCCCCTGTTCGACGGGGATACAGAGCTACAGGATTTCGGTATGGCTTCATTTGTAGAGTTCGCCTTCTACAAGAACGAAGGACTTGGCATGATGTGCGAGCCATCAAGCTTCTGTCTTGTCCATCGGTAGCATGTTGTGGAGGAGGTAGTCAAGGTAGAGTGTTCTCCAGTCATCCAGAGGGTCAGGCTCTATCGCTGGTTTCTCTTCAAGCTCCATGACCTCGGGGCTGGAGGGAGCTATAGGTTGGTCAGCCCCCGAGGCTAGATCAGACGGGCCATTGTCGGCCCACTCTGACCCTTCATAGCATATCAATGGCTTATGTTGGTCACTGGCGAAGATGCCCATTGGCACCGGCTCTCGACCGGACGCTGCTTTTGCAAGTGCGTCGGCCACCTCGTTGAGGCGCCTTGGGATGTGATTGAGTTTGAGGCCATCGAATTTGTCCTCTAGCCGTCGGACCTCCTAGCAGTATGTAGCTATCTTGGCATCATGGCAGCTGGACTCCTTCATGACTTGGTTGATGACCAGCTAGGAGTCACCTTGGATGTTGAGGCATCAGATGCCTAACTCGGTGGCAATTCATAGGCCATTGATGAGCGCTTCATACTAAGCCACATTATTTGATGAGGGGAAATGGAGCCGAACCATGTACCTCATGTGGACCCCGAGGGGTGATACAAAGACCAGCCCCACTTTGGCGCCCTTCTTCATTAGTGATCCATCAAAGTACATCGTCCAATAGTCTTGATCGACGACCACTGGTGGTGTCTAGACCTCAGTCCATTCTGTGATGAAGTCAGCCAACACATAGGACTTGATCACTGTTTGGGAGGCAAATGTGATACCTTGATCCATCAACTTGAGCGCCCACTTTGCGGTTCTTCTCGTGGCGTCCTGGCTCTGGACGACCTCACCGAGGGGGAACAACGTCATGACCATCACGGGGTGTGACTCGAAGTAGTGACGTAGCTTCCTCTTGGTGATGAGCACGGTGTATAGGAGCGTCTAGATCTAGGAGTAGTGGGTCTTGGAGTTAGATAGTACCTCGCTAATCAAGTACACAGGGTGCTGCACCTTGAGGGCATGCCCCTCTTCCTCCTGCTCTACTACTAGGGTAGCGCTCACCACCTACGTGGTGGCCGCTATGTATAGCAGGAGGGATTCTATGTCGCTTGGAGGAACTAGGATCAAGGGCCTTGTCAGAAGTAGTTTGACCATGTCAAGTGCCTCTTGGGCCTCAGACGTCCACTCAAAGTGGTCGGCTTTCTTCAGGAGTCGATAAAGGGGGAGACCTCTTTTGCCGAGGCGCAAGATGAATCAGCTAAGGGCGGCGAGGCACCCTATGATTCGCTGAACCCCCTTTATGTTCTGAATCGGGCCCATCCTTGTGATGGCAGAAATCTTCTTTGGGTTGGCTTCGATGCCATGCTCGGAGATGATGAAGCTGAGCAGCATGCCCCTCGAGACCCTGAAAACACATTTTTTTTGGGATTGAGTTTGATGCTATTTGCTTAGAGTTTCACAAAGGTTTTCCCAAGATCGACAATGAGATGGTTGGCCCACTTGGACTTGACCATGGTGTCATCAACATAGGCCTCAACGGTCCGCCCGATGAGGTCCTCGAAGCATTTGAGCATACAGCGCTGGTATGTGGCCCCAGTGTTCTTCAGACTGAATGGCATTGAGACATAGCAGAATGATCCAAAGGGGGTGATGAAAGATGTTGTGAGCTAGTCAGATTCTTTCATCATGATTTGATGGTAGCCGGAGTATGCATCAAGGAAGCAGAGGGTTTCGCACCCCGAGGTAGAGTCGACTATTTGGTCTATGGCGGCAAAGGAAATAGATCCTTTGGGCATGCTTTGTTGAGGCCCATATAGTCAACACACATCCTCCATTTCCCGCTCTCCTTTCATACAAGAACAGGATTAGCTAACCACTTTGGGTGGTGTACTTCCCTGATGAATCTAGCGGTTAATAGTTTCGCTATCTCTTCACCGATGGCCCTACGCTTTTCCTTGTCAAAGCAAAGCAGGCATTGCTTCACTAGCTTGGATCGTAGATGGATTTTCAAGGTATGCTCGGCGACCTCCCTCGGAATGCCTGGCATATCCAAGGGTTTCCATGCAACGATGTCTTTGTTGCTATGGAGGAAGTCGATGAGAGTGCTTTCCTATTTGGAGGAAAGCATGGTACCAATGCATACCGTTTTACCCTCGGAGCTACTAGGATCTATGGGGACCCCCTTGGAGCCCTCTGCCGATTCGAACGACCTGGTCAATTTCTTCACATTGGGCACTTCTTCGGAGACCTCCTCCTTGAGAGTGACGAGTTCCCTAGAGGTGATGATTGTTGTGGCATGGCCACAGCACTCGACCTCACACTCATAGGCGTGCTAGAAGGAGGTGCCAATGGTGATGACCCCATACCCAACATCTTTAGCTTGAGGTATGTATAGTTGGGGATGGCCATGAACTTCGCATAGCATGGTCATCCTAGGATCATGTGGAAGGTTCTAGGGAACCCAACCACCTCAAAGGTGAGAGTCTCAGTCATGTAATTGAACTGATCCCCAAAGGTAATGGGTAGATCGATCTGCCCGAGTGCCATGGCCTACTTCCCAGGCACGATGCCATGAAAAGGCACTCGAGTTGGGCAGAGGCATGTCCGGATGACGCCCATCACGCCAAGCGTCTTGGCGTACATGATGTTGAGGTCGCTACCTCCGTCCTTCAGTACTTTGGTGAGTCACTTTGGGCTGATGATTGGGTCGACCATAATTGGATACCTTCCTGGGTGTGGGACAGCATCCAGATGGTTGGTCCGATCGAAGGTCATGGCGGACTCCAACCACTGAAGGAAGGGAGGTGTGGCTGGT
Organism: Miscanthus floridulus; assembly: GCF_019320115.1. Lineage (NCBI taxonomy): Eukaryota > Viridiplantae > Streptophyta > Magnoliopsida > Poales > Poaceae > Miscanthus > Miscanthus floridulus. The sequence continues at coordinate 9,379,139 of NC_089591.1, forward strand.
TGGGCCGTGTATACTTGGCAGTGTGTGACCTTCTGGCGATGTTTGGAGTCATTGGCCACTGATCCTCCAAAGATCATGAGGCAGCCATCCAGCATTGGAAAGTCGTCGTCCTTCTCCTTAGTGTCATCCATAGCGGGGGCAGGTTCCTTCCCCTGCTCCCCTTTGTTGGAGCTTTCGGACAAGAACTTCTGCATGAGGATGCAGTCCTTGAGTAGATGCTTTATGGGAAAGGCGTGATTCGGGCATGGCCCCTTGAGCATTTTTTCGAAGTGGTTCAGAGTGCCCTCCATGGGCTTCTAACCACCCTTGTGGTCAGTAGCGGCCACGATCGAGTCCTCGCGCCATTGCTTCTTATTCTTTCCTTTGGTAGAAAGATTGGAGGTGCCTTTGTCAGCACCCTCATCCCGCCTTGACTTGCCCTCGAGGCAATCAAAGATCACTCTAACCTCCTCTTCTCTTGAGGCATGGCTAGTGGCAATGTCTAGGAGTTCCTTGGTGGTTCGCGGGCCCTTGCGTCCTAGCTTATGAACCAAAGACTCATAGGTCATCCCGGACAGGAAGGCTCCTTTCATGTCAGCGTTGGTGATGTTAGGGAGCTTGTTGCACTATCGGGAGAAGCGCCAGATCTACCCACAGAGGGTCTCACTGGCCTTCTAATAGCAGTTCTTGAGGTCCCATGGGTTCCCAGGGCTTTTGTACATGCCCTAGAAGTTTCCCATAAAGATCTCCTTTAGATCCGCCCAACTTTGGATTGCGTTGGATGGTAGGTGTTCCAACCACGCTCGTGCTGAATCGGCCAAGAATAGTGGGAGGTTGAAGATAATGAAATCATCATTATCTGCACCACCTGCTTGATAGGCAAGCCGATAGTCTTCAAGCCAAAGTCCGGGGTTTGTCTCCCTAGAGTATTTAAGGATATTGGTAGGTGGTCGATACCTTGGTAGGAATGCAGCATTGAGGATGTGTCGGCTGAAGGCCTAAGGCCCTAGCAGGCTAGGACTTAGGCTCTAGTCCTCGCCACTGTCATAGCATCTACCGTGTCGAGGATGATAGCCACGGTGGGCCCCTTCCCTTGGGTCACTGTAGGCGCGTCTACGGGCGTAGATGGTGTTGCGTGCGTCGCGGTTGTGGCCGAGACGTTGATGTACTGGGATCGTAGCACACTGCCTAGCGCCTTGTGGTGCTTGGTGGACTGATGCGTCCTTGGTGGGATGCACCAAGGGCATATGCTGGCTAGTGTCGAGCTCACATCGCTGGGACAATGAGCTTTCCACCTGCTGCGCCGCCGCATGCTCAAGCAGCGTGCATATTTCACGGTGGGCCCGACGATCCTCGGGTGTTGTGGCCTCTGGAAGGCCATGAAGCAAGGCCATTGTGGTGGCGATGTTTTGGCTTGCCTGAGCGAAGTGAGGAAGGGTTTCATCACCGACGATGATCCTTCGGTTTATGTCATGGGCCACGGCACGTGCGCACCCATCGTTTCTGCGGCATTCGATCTCTTGATCGACCTCTGCGTACTCCCAAACAAGTTGTTGTTCGACTTCATCTATCTCCTGCTTTTGGGCTCTCAGCTACTCCACCCCTACATGAGGCGGGGTGGCTATCCCCCCTTTGGTTCCACCACCGAGGTTGCCTACCAGAGTAGTCTTCTCCGTGGAGACGCTTTCGACGTGTCCCTCGGGGGTTTCTGCCATGAAACATTCCCGAGAGGGGTGATGGCTCCCCCTACTAGAGTCCAAGCCAGAGTCTGACCTTGGGACCTCCATGAGGAGGCCGTGGAGGGATTCCATGACACTGATCATCCCCACAAACTCGTTGTTCACGGGGGATGGGATCATGCGCTGTGCCACAAGGTGACTTATGGTTGTCGTGGTGTTGCGGAGACCGAACGAAAGCATCGTCGAGGCGCTCCATGCGAAGTGTTCCAAAGAGAGGGTGAGGTGGCACGGGTCCTCCCTGATGACTGGGGTCTAGGGGAGACACTAGGTTGGCGCTCAAGCATCCTATAGCTGAAGATGACGGAGGGGAGAGACTAGGTGGCGGCATGGGCCAACACCAACTCTCCCCCACCATGACGATGAAGTCCAGGTCACCGAAATGCATGTGTGCACCCAAGACCCAGTTGATTGCGTGGCTAGCCATCTGAGGCTTGATTTGGAATGCGCAAAGGCCCCTACCTGACGCACCAACTGTCGATGTTTCGAACAAGCACCGGCTAGTAAATTTATAATTGTTGCGCGTTAGGCTCGGATGGTGTACTAAAGGACACAAGGTTTATATTGGTTCAGGCAGAACATCCCTACGTCCAGTTTGCTGCTACTCATGTTATTAGTACCAAAAAAGGTTCATAGTAGGGGGTACAAATGGTCGAGTGAGGGACAGGTCCCAAGTCTCTAATGAAAAGGTCAAAAGGACGCCAAGAGCTCGGTTGCTGCTTGGTTTTGTGTTGTGTGTCGAAAATAATCGGTCAAAAGTCAGTCCCCTTAGTGGGTTGCCCTGCCCTCCCTTTTATAGACCAAGGGGAGCAGGGGTTATAGAAGGGAGAAAGAGGAAAAAACCAAAGGTAGAGAAGGTCCTTCGGGGGAGCCGGGTCTCCCTTTTATGTTCCGTTGCCGCTATGAGCATCCCGCAGAGTTTGAGTCGTCCCGTCTATGCACTAGTTTGAGGGACGGTGTTGCGTCACCCTTGCTCTAAATTAGCCATCGGATTTATTCGTGTCGCACCACATTACCCCTGCTGGCCACATTATGCCAGGCCGCCCTACCCCATCCCATGTTTAAGAGGTTGGTGGCGAACGCACGCAGCTCCGTCCGCTCTCCCTCTCTCTGCTACCAACTGCTGATGTCGCTACTTTAGGCGACCTTCTACAAGCATCTGTGCCCACTGCCCAGCCACCACACATGCAAGCGCACCCGACGTGGCTGCGCCACCATAGCTGCGCCTCCTACCCCCTCATCACCGGCTTTTCCCCCACCAGGCGTGCGTGCAGCCCCACGGCCCGTGCTAGACCTGCTGCTCCATGGCGATGCCCCTCCCATGCGCCTCCTCCACCAATGCCACATTGTGTGGGGCGGGCCACTATGCGCCACCTCCGTCGCAGCAAGGCGCAGCCATGCCGCTGCCCCTCCACCACCTCCCCACCCTTCCCTAGCCTACACTGCCTTTTATGGGTCTTGCCGCCACTGCTGCGCGGGTATCTCCCGCCGTCCCCACGACTGGGTTGCTGGGAGTCATCTCTGCCATGGTCGTTGGATGCGGGCCCGAGCTCGCCCACTGAAGCTATGTACGTGGTGGGTGCTCCACCATCCTAGCCCGGTCGTGCTGTTGCCATCCTCGGGTATGGTCAAAGCCGCTGATGCCCCACGCGCCGACCCGCGACAACACCACCGCCGGTGAGCCACCCCATCAGCTGGCAGAGCACTTCCCCTGCCCGTGCTCTATTTTGAGGAAGGAGAGAATGTGAGATTATGTTAATAGAAGCTTTTCCGGGGGCCTAGTTATGAAATACGTGACTCACATGAATAGTATTTTTGTACTATGGGTTGATTTGAGGAAAGCTCAGGGGCCTCTTCACAAATGTGCAATCGCCGCCTTGCCTAGACCGCGTTGGCTGACTTGCTGGGCTACGGCCTACCTGCCATCTAGGCCGTTCAGGCCACCAGCCCCGCCTAGGCCACGCGTCCAGCAAGGCCGGCCTTATGCCGCCCACGCCTGGGCCCCGCGCTGTGCGCCTGCGGGCTGAGCCGGCTCGCCGGTCGTGGGCCACCTTGAGGCCGCACTCGCCGTGGGCCGCATTGCTCTTTTCTTTTTTCGATGAATTAGGGAAGATTTCTTAAAATAAATTCTGAGCCGATTAAGTTATTTAAATATAAAATCATTTAGGAGTCCAAAAATTATGGAACAAATTTCTTTAAGTTCCTAAAATCATGATCTATCTATTAGCGTATTTGGTTCATCTAGTTTTAAAATGTTTCTAGGGATCCTCTAATTATTTTAAAATGCTTAATATTATTAAAAATGTGAACTTGTAGGAATTTCTAGGATAAATCGGTGATAGTGTTGACTCTAAAAATTTTACAGTAAATTACTAATATTAATAGCTGCTCACTGTAATTTTTGTAGCTCTAGAATAATTAGTTAGCTAGTTAGATAATGATGCCCTATTTTGAATAAAGATTAAACCGATAGAATGGAATAACGAAACGACTGGGTTTGTATAACTAAAACACTTGTTGGGAAATGACACCCTTCTTGACAATGTTGATACACAATTTAGCACGTTAGTCATTATAGTTAGCTTGTTATCTCATAGTATGTACCTGGTTTTAAGAGTTGTTGTTGCCTGGTTAATTAACTATTGCATCATCTCTGCATCGCATTGCATACCATAATAGGGACGATGATGGATCGTAGAGTCATATGGAGTATCAAAAAAGATGGTGTCTCAATGATCGTGTCACCAAGATAGAATGCTAACTTTTGGTTATATTTTACCCAGGCAAGCCAGGGTGCATAACCCCTACATTTCTGCACTTTAAATTATATTTATGCATTAAGTTTTAAGGAGTTGAATGAAACCCACTTGCATATATATATATATATATATATATATATATATATATATATATATATATATATATATATATATATATATATATATATATATATATATATATATATATATCCTATGAGTCTTACTAGTACGACAGGATCGTGTAGATTGCTATGCTATAGAACTTCGATAGAAGTCGAGTGATTGACTGTCAGTCGCGAGAGATAGGAAATATATTATTGTTGTTACTATATTATTATCACTCATGATAAAATGGTGAAAAAGAAAAATGGAGACCGGACAGGGATATGGTATGGGTATTGGTGGGTGTAAGAGGTTGTGTCTTGTAGCCAATAAGACATAGCTTGGTTACACTTTTTCCCTGTCTATGTCGGTTAAGGACCAGCCGTTGCATTGGGTTCTAGGCAGGTCACAGACTTATTATCCTGAGCATATACTTGGGTATGGGTGTAGAGAAGACTTGTTACTCTCTTGTCATGGGTTCCGGCTCTTTCTAGACTGACTTTTAGGGTGGTTTTTTGGTGGAGGTCCTTGCACCGCACTGAGTCTAGGACTCAGGGGCAGGGGCTTGGAGTTCAAGTTTGGACGGAGACCTGAACCCCATGACAGGAGGGTAGTGGGTTGGTCTTGCTTGTGCCTAGGGTACAAGTGGGGCATGTGTTTCGAGGTACCTAGCTGGGAACATTGATTTGCGAATCACCGAGCGATCCAGTACAGCTTATCTATAGTCTAGCAACGTAGTAAGAACTGGAGGATGAGACATGGTAAAATGATTCTGATTGCTTACCACCTGCTTGAAAGTAGCACTGGTGCTTAAATAGAATGGTTAGCTAATGAACTAATGTTGACTGCTAATAAAAATTGAATATAAGGATGTACGCTTAGCAACGCTTCCTGCAGATGCAATAAACCCATAAGCCAGATAGCCTTGCATATCCTTAGAGTCTTTTCCTTTCCTCCTGTTGGGTAAGTCTTGCTAAGTACAATTGAGTACTCAGGGTTTTATTTCCCCTTATTGCAGGTGACAGGCGGATGCTAGAGCTGACTCTTGTGTGTGGATCCCTCCTGGTGAGCTAAGAGAGGATTCCTTTATGATGCGATCATAGTCTTTATTTAGAACTCTCACTAAAGGTTTTATAAATAGAAGTTTTATAATCTGTTGTCATAGTCTATATAACAATGCTTCATCATGTTAGGAATAGATATTTATTTCTGTTATAACTCTGATCACATGTTTATATTCTGTTGTTAAATTAAATTGTTCATAACTCTGATAACATGGTCATATTCTGTTATTATCAACAGTAAATATTATACTTTGATGTTGCATAAAAAGTGATGTAAGCTTTATTCTCTCATTTGTGATCCTGATGGAAAAATATGGATTTTTAGTTTCTCCCTTGGGCTGTGCCCGACGAAACTGCGTAATTTAGTGTCCTCCCTTGGGTACTTAGTGTCTAAAGGAAGACAAGTACTCCTTGGAGGCATTAGATTAGGTGGTTCTGCCAAAGGTGGTATTAGAGCATAAATGAGGATATAAAGCTTCGAAAACCTTTTCTAAAATAAAATTTGACAACAAATTCTTTTTAAAGAATAAGACGTCTTTATGCAAAGTTATATAAGTAGCCCTATTACTATAGTTATATATCCAGGATAGATGGCACTCTGCTAACTTAGGTAGGCTTAATCAGTTTTTTCTACAGGTACACTGACCCCGAGCATAGTCGGATAGTATCAACTAGCTACAGGGAGAGAACGATGTGCCAAAAATCTGACAACGGTTGCCCTATATGTTGGCAACAGTGGAAGGACGTATATGACGTGCATTCATACATATACTGTTTGTGCATTATAGTGCCCGTATTGCTTGTGGATACGCCATCCATAGGTGTCACACGTGTCGTATTATGCACGACTGACTCGTTCCTATTCTATAGTTATTTCTGCACTGTGGCTTCGTGCCCTGCATTCGCCCGTGGTTCATGCCGGTCGTGACCCACGTCATCCCATACTCTTTTCTGCACTCTTGTCGAACACTTGCTCGCAGTCATACTAGTCAGTAATGTCCTCAAACATTGCTCGCCTCAAACGCGCAAAAAAAATTGGTTGATTCATTCATAGTGATCCCATGTAAGAACTGTGGGTGGACTACGCCAGGACCATTGACCGCTCTACTTTTATAAGCATGGTCTGGCTTAGCCATTGGTACCACCACTCGGTGCACTTTAGCTCATCTAGCTTTTCTTTTTAGCAAGCTTTTCACTCAGTCCTTCCTCACAACCATCACTAGGAATGGCATGAGACTGGGTTAGTAGTTACTGCCTAAACGTTGAGGATTTTCCCAGAATCCGGCATGCCACCCTGCAAAAGCTTAGAGTCAAAGATTGTCCCAAGTATGAGGGTCATGAGTATGAAAAGCATGGCACTCAGTGGTGTGAGGTTACCATGTATATTGGGAAGAGTGAAGAGTTCCCCGACAGCACCGAAGCCTAGAATATGATCGCAACCGGGTTTTACTTCATCGACACCTACCAGGTTGTGGCCCGCGAAGCCTTATGGTATCTTTGCTAGATCTATGAAGAGCACATTGCCCGTTCCCCCATGAGGTTCTTTCCACCTTTGGAAAAGAATCGGCGGGCATGGAGGGCCCGCATGGAGATTTTGTAAGGGCGGGATGTGCAAGAAGACAGTCTAACCTTGGTGCACTTGACCATGTACCTACTTGCTCTAGATGAGTAGTATGACCAGCAAGCCTCAAAGCTAAGGAGGTGCCTCTGGTGAGCCGAGGAAGCTGAGATCTTCTCTAGGATGCTCTAGGTGCAGCTTGCCGAAGCGCATGCCAGTGCGACAGCTGTAGAGAGTCAGGAGACTGCCATGTTAGAAGCTCTGAAGGAGGCTGAAGATCGGCATGCCCATCAGTTGGGAGAAGCCTATCTTGTCACTAGGGCCAAGCGGAGGACGCTAGCTACTGAACGGTAGGATCCCTTGGTCATGGAGGGGATCCTTGTCCATCCACCAGAAAGAAGGAGAACCGGTATTATAGTACCGCCAGCACCTCCACCTTCGGAAGTGTTGGAAGTAGAACCCTTGATTCCTCTCATTCAGCCATTGCCAAGAGCAGAGGCAGATCCATAGCCAGGATGGTAGAAGAATCCACTGAGCTCAGGAATGAAGATGCGAGGTCCAAAGTAGGTTAGTTGCCTTGGGAAGATGTACCGTAGTTAGTAGTGCCTTTCATCGCTGTTCTCTAGTATTGTACTCTTGCCATTGTTGATCATCTATAGTTGTTGGGATCGTCCACCGTAGGGAAGGTGAATGATGTGTCGAGAAGGGGAGAGTGAATGTTTATATGATGTACCTGTATAAGACCGTTGGAATGTGCATTTTGTTTACTTCGTTGTGTTTATTGCGTCCATCCACCCTTAAGTTTCATGAGACATGTTTAGGGTTTTCAAGGGCAATATTAAGAGGGTTACAAGAGAAGTTACCATTTAGATGCCAGCAGACCAGTTGTGATTGGATAACATAGGACACGGTATCGACTAATTATGGATGTCCTAGTAGAACACTTGAATCTCATTAAATCAAATCCATCGTTGGATTTGAATTCCTTGTTCCTTGTTACGAAAGGAACCCTTATTGCCAGAATCTTCCATTGCAATACTCCTTTGATTCTGTGGTCTATGACCCACCACCTTCATGGCGTGTAAATTGGTAGTAGTTGCCTGGTTAATAGCTTATGGTGCAGTGATGAAACAGAGGGCCCCTGTGGAACAACTACCACATGGTAACGCTGCTCAGCATGCGCTAGTATCGAGGTTGTTGACCAAGTGCCTTTAGCAAGTTACACCGCCATACCGTTTTTTCTACAATTATTCTTCTTGAAAATATTTAGGTGTTCGAACGGGAAATCCACAACGGGTTGATGAAATAGTGTTCTCTCAAAGTAAACAAGAGGAGGTGATTTTGTAGGAAGCACGTACATCATGATTTTAGTTCATACAAAATGGTTGGTGCATATCGTGGACAAGGAAGGCAAGGAAAGAAGAACACCAGGGAAAAGCTATTCGTGGGTAGTCGGGAGTGATTGTAAAAGCATGAGCGAACGTCAAGTCCCAAGCCCTGTGTCTAGCTTGACCACACTACGCATGCCGGGTTATTCCTCTACGTGCCCTGCGAACGTCGTCTGTGTTAGGCCCATTAGTACCCCATTCGCATGTGGCCGCAACATTGTACCACACTCGCTGTCTTCATGCACTATGTGTTTCTCCTTTTCCTAGCATCCGGTCAGCTCTCGACCCCACGCCTCATCCCCCATACCAGACCCCCCCTTCCTACTCTCTTCTTTTCTTCTTTTGGGGACACGGTCGCCTGTACGTCTGCCTCATCGAGTGAACCCTCTCCTTATCCTCCCTGCCGCTTGTGTAGGGAGCGCACCATGGCTGACTTTATCCCCACGGCATGAATCGTCTATGTATCCCCTCCACGTCGCCTCTACTCCCGGTGAGTTGCGTTCCACCTCCGTTCACCACTATAAAATGCCTTTGGTTCTTGCTCTTCTTCATCCCCATCCTCTCAAATTCAAAGCAGAGTTACGAGATCTAGTCATCGATGTGGAGCTAGGCTTGTCAGTCAGAGGTGATTGCATAATCTGAGAAGAAGAAAGGATCTAGTTTTCAAAGAAGTTCAAGTCCACCATTGGTTAGTTTGGTATTAGAGTTCATGATGTTTGACTACTCAGTCTCCTGTTTCTAGATCTGTTGGTCATACACCATGTTTTGGATAATCATTATCTTGTTGTTTCTCCATTGCCCTCATCTATCTCGACTTCTGAATTAAGCCTCGGTTATATTAGGTTGCTCTTAACCATGTATCCCTAAATCCCTGTGTGGTTTAGCATTCGAAGTCGTGTAATCTTTCGTGTGATCTCTGATCTACGTAATGTAATCACATTTCCCCTCTTTTGATTCTTGCTTCAAATCTTAGGACAAGATTCTTTTTAGGGGGGTTGGTTGTAACACCTCTGGTGTTACGAGCTTGCTTAGCACCTAGGTTAATGCCTAAGAGTAATTAACAAAACATGTTTTTGGGTTTAAAAGTTTAAAGCACACATGGAATTACAAATGAATCTTGTGTGACTCGCTTTCATGAATAAACAAATAAATAAGTGTCGCTAGCCAATTTGTCTCGGTGCTTAACAACTTTTAAATAATCTTGTGGACAAAAGTTGTTTAGGGCTTGTTTTGGAAAAGAATTGTAGACAATGCCATTTTGGCATTTAAATTCCAACAAAACTGGTTAGGCAATATATCTCTGTTTTTGCATGACTAGTTGCATCAAGATGTGTACTTGAACACGGTGTAGGTTGTGGTTGGTCTAGAAGTCATGATGCTCTCATAAAATTTCCCAATTATGCTTTGAACATGTTAACCATGTTAGTGGCGCTCTGTCCGTGAACTGGTGTTCTACATGACTAGTCTATCTTGGCATCTCTCTTTCCTTCTCACTGGTCATCTTCTGGTTGTATGTGTTGCTTCATTAGGGAGATGGTAGTGTCAACTCTAGGGTAGTGCATTTTGGTTGGAACTTAGCGAGCAAATCTATGGTTTTTGTGTCTCTTTAAAATTCGTGCGCATCGCTATTCACCGTCGAACGGCTTAGCCTGTGGTCACCGCGTGCACTGCTTGCCAGCCGTCTAGCTAGTGTGGTGCTTCGCCCACCGCATGACCCACCTAACCATGGAGGAGCTTGCTGCTTTCACTGTCCTGTCACGCTACAGTCGTTGATTCTGTATTACTGCTCCTATCATTGCGTCGAAGTGCGTCGGTCCTGCATGGCGGCTCAATGTGTGCCTACTATTCTGCTGCTACCATGAGCATCCCACCAAGTTTGAGTTGTCCCATCTATGCGCTACTTTGAGGGACAGTGGTGCATCCCCCTGCTATGAATTAGCCATCGGATTTATTCGCGTCGCACCGCATTGACCATGCCGGTCACGTTATGCCAGGCCGTCCTGCCCCATGCCGTGTTTAAGAGGTTGGTGGTGAATGCACATGGCTCTATTCACTCTCCCTCTCTCTGCTGCCAACCACCAATGCTGCTGCTTCGGGTGACCTTCTACAAGCATCTGCGGCCACTACCCAACCACCGCACGTGCTAGCACACCCGATGTTGCTGCACCTCCCGCCCGCCTGTCGCTGGCTTTTCCCACACCTTGTGCACGTAAGCCCCATGGCCTGCATTTGACCTACTGCTCCACGGCGCTGCCCCTCCCACGTGCCTCCTCCGCTGATGCCGCATCACTCGGGGGCGGGCCGCTGTGCGCCACCTTAGGCACAGAGAACCGCGGCCATGCCGCTGCCCCTCCACCACCTCCCTGCCCTTCTGTGGCCTGCGTCGCCTTTATGGGTCTTGCTGCCACCACCACGCAGGTATCTCCCGCCGTCCCCACAGTCGGGCCGCTGGGCGCCGCCTCCGCCGTGGTCGTTGGATGCGGGCCCAAGCTCGCCCACTGCCGCTATGCACGTGGCGGGTGCTCCACCGACCCCACCCAACCATGTTGTTGCCGTCCTCGGGTGTGACAAGAGCTACTGATCCCCCACGTGCCAACCTGCGACAGCACCGCCGCCGGCGAGCTACCCCATCGACCAGCAGAGTACTTCCCCTGCCTATGCTCTATTTTGTGGAAGGAGAGAAGGTGAGAATGTGTTAATAGAAGCTTTTCTAGGGGCCTAGTTGTGAAATACGTGGCTCACATGAATAGTGTTTTGTACTACGGGTTGACTTGAGGAAAGCTCAGGGGCCTCTTTGCAAATGTGCTGTCGCCACCTTGCCCGGACCACGTGGGCCGGCTTGCTGGGCTGCGGCGTGCCTGATGCCTAGGCCGTCCGCGCCGCCAGCCCCACCTAGGACGTGCGTCCGGCTGGGTCGGCCTTGTGCGCCCATGCCTGGGCCGTGCGCTGTGCGCCTACGGGCCAAGCCGCCTCGTCGGTCATGGGCCACGCTGAGGCCGCGCTCGCCGTGGGCCACGGTGCTCTTTTATTTTTCCGATGAATTAGGGAAGATTTCTTAAAATAAATTCTGAGCTGATTTTGTTATTTAAATATAAAATCATTTAGGAGTCCAAAAATTATGGAACAAATTTGGTTGAGTTCCTAAAATCATGATCTATCTATTAGCGTATTTGGTTCATCTAGTTTTAAAATGTTTCTAGGGTTGCTCTAATTATTTTAACAAGCTTAATATTGTTAAAAATGTGAACTTGTAGGAATTTCCGTGATAAATCGGTGATAGTGTTGACTCTAAAAATTTTATAGTAAATTACTAATATTAATAGCTGCTCACTATAATTTTTGTAGCTCTAGAATAATTAGTTAGCTAGTTAGAAAATGATGTCCTATTTTAAATAAAAATTAAACTGATAGAATGGAATAACGAAACGACTGGGTTTGTATAACTAAAACACTTGTTGAGAAATGACACCCTTCTCGACGATGTTGATACGCAGATTAACATGTTAGTCATTAGAGCTACCTTGTTAGCTCGTAGTATGTACCCGGTTTTAAGAGTTGTTGTTGCCTGGTTAATTAACTGTTGCATCATCTCTGCATCGCATTGCATACCATAATAGGGACGATGATGGATTGTGGAGTCATCTAGAGTATCCAAAAAGATGGTGTCTCGATGATCATGTCACCAAGATGGAATACTAACTTTTGGTCATATTTTACCCAGGCAAGCCCCGGTGCATAACTGCTACTTTTCTGCACTTTAAATTATATTTGTGCATTAAGTTTTAAGGAGTTGAATGAAACCCACTTGCATATATATATCTCTTTATCCTATGAGTCTTACTAGTATGACAAGATTGTGTAGATTTCTATGCTATAGAACTTCGATAGAAGTCGAGTGATTGACTGTTAGTCGCGAGAGATAGGAAATATATTATTGTTGTTACTATATTATTATCACTCATGATAAAATGGTGAAAAAGAAAAATGGAGACCGGACAGGGATATGGTATGAGTATTGGTGAGTGTAAGAGGTTGTGTCCTGCGGCCAACAGAGCATATCTTGGTTACACTTTTTCCCTGTCTATGTCGATTAAGGACCGACCGTTGCATGGGGTTCTAGGTAGGTCACAGACTTATTATCCTGAGCACATACTTAGGTATGGGCATAGGGAAGACTTGTTACTCTCTTGTCATGGGTTCCGGCTCTTTCCGGACTAACTTTCAGGGTGGTTTTTGGGTGGAGGTCCTTGCACCACACTGAGTCCGGGACTCAGGGGTGGGGGCTTAGAGTCCAAGTTTGGATGGGGACCTGGACCCCATGATAGGAGGGTAATGGGTTGGTCCTACTAGTGCCTGGGGTATAAGTGGGGCGTGTGTTTCGGGGTACCCAGCTGGGCATATTGATTCGCGAATTGTCGAGCGATCTGGTATGGCTTGTCTATAGTCTAGCAACGTAGTAAGAACTGAAAGATGAAAGATAGTAAAATGATTCTAATTACTTACCACCTGCTTGAAAGTAGCACCGGTGCTTACATAGAATGGTTAGCTAATGAACTAATGTTGACTGCTAATAAAAATTGAATATAAGGACGCATGCTTAGTAATGCTTCCTGTAGATGCAATAAACCCACAAGCTAGATAGCCTTGCATATCCTTAGAGTTTTTTTCTTTCCTCCTATTGGGTAAGTCTTGCTGAGTAGAATTGAGTACTCAGGGTTTTATTTCCCCCTATTGCAGGTGACAGACGGATGCTAGAGCTGACTTTTATGTGTGGATCCCTCCTAGTGGGCTCAGAGATGATTCTTTTATGTTGCGATCATAGTCTTTATTTATAACTCTCACTAAAGGTTTTATAAATAGAAGTTTTATAATTTGCTGTCATAGTCTATATAGCAATGCTTCATCATGTTAAGAATAGATATTTATTTCCGCTATAACTCTGATCACATGTTTATATTCCGCTATTAAATTAAATTGTTCATAACTCTGATAACATGGTCATATTCTGCTATTATCAATAGTAAATATTATACTCGGATGTTGCATAAAAAGTGATGTAAGCTTTATTCTCTCATTTGTGATCCTGATGGAAAAATATAGATTTTTGATTTCTTCCTTGGGGTGTGCCCGACGGAACTGTGTAATTTGGTGTCCTCCCTTAGGTACTTAGTGTCTAAAGGAAGACAAGTACTTCTAGGAGGAATTAGATTAGGTGGTTCTGCCATAGGTAGCTATTACTCTCCCCAACTTTCTATTCATGCATATGTGCAAGCTTTTAAAACCAAACTCTTAGCACATATGTAGGGAGAGCTAATACTACCAATTTGGGTTGATGAAACTTGTCCATAACCTTTACACATGGTAATATGATTAGGCAAGCAACATGAATCCAAAAAGATTTTATTAAATATCTTTGTAAATAGGTTGTCATCAATTACCAAAAAGGATGAGATTAAAAGCCCTAGTTTGGTTTTGGATAATTGATGAAACCTATGCACTAACCTTTGTCATGAGTTGTGATATGAACTAGGTTGGTGCAAACCAAGTTGTGAAGTATGGTGACACTCAATGGTGATGTTGATCACATGAAATGATGAGATAGCCACATGTGATGATGATCAAGTGCTCAATTTGGAAAAGAAGAAAGAGAAAACCAAAACCCTATGGAGATCAAGGCAAAGGTACAATTAGGGATTTTGTTTTAATCATCAAGACACTATAGAGAGTGTGATCACGTTTAGGTTAGATGGCCATACTATTAAGAGGGGTTCTTAACTAAACAATTTGGTCATCTAGTGCCACTAGGTGTTGGACTTCATGCATTGCATTTAGGGCTACTGCACATCAGAGAGCAAGCAAAAATATTTTGAGAAATGCTAACTTGGTTCTAACATGTTTTGAGAAAATGCTTTAAGAGTTAGCATCACTTATGGGGAGTAGCTCGAGTTCACTCGGTGAGCTAGTGGAGGCGCCTAGGTGGCACCGCCACCCCCTGTCTGGTGGCATCGCCACCCCTAGGGCGGTGCCCACCTAGGCTCAGTAGAGAAGCAATCGGTGGGGTGGTCACCGTACATGGCTATGTGCACCGCCACTGACACGGTGGTGGCACCACCATGGGCTGTCTGGTGGCACCACCACTTTTCACCTGAGGCTAGGGTTTCTGGACTTGGACATAGGGGATCACTGCCATGGTCACCGCCACTAGCACGGTGGTGCACCGCCCTAATATTCTAGAGACTTGGTTTTGAGGGCACGGTTAGGATGATCACCGCCACCCCTAGTGTGGTGCCACCATCACCTATCTAGTGCCTCAACAGCTAGTCAAAATAGCTGTTGAGTCGACCATTGGAGGGACACCGTCACCCCTAGGGCGATGGCACACCACCTTGTCCGGTGCCCGCACAGAGATAGCTCCAAAGGGGTAACGCCTCTATTTGCTTTTGTTGTTATAAATAGAGGGTGTGGCCAGCCTTGGCCACTCTCTTGGCACTTCATGTACTTGTGCACACCCTTTAGAAGCTAAACAACACACTCCCTCACTTGTTCACTTGATTTCATCATCTTGAGATTGGAGAGCCTCTAGTGCATTGCATTGAGTTGCATCATCTTGTGGCACTAGTTGGGTGATTTGGGCTGGTTGTGAGCTTGTTACTCTTGGTGTTTGCCGACATCTAGACAGCCCGATGATTGCAGGATCATTGAGCTGAGTTGGTGATTGTCTCCGGCCTTGATCGATTACTTATGAAGGGTCTTGTGCCTTCCCCGGCGGAGCGCCAAAGGCAACTATAGTAAATTACTTGTCATTGAGCTACCTCACTTGTGGGTAGGTTCTTGTGGTGTCTAATTGTGTGGATGAGGTTCGTGCAACACCTCTTAGCTACCAAACCACCAAGTGTTGGTCGACACAATGGGGAGTCGGGGACTAGCATACCGATAAGCACGTGAACCTCGAGAGAAAAATCTTGTGTCTCTTGTGTGATTGGATTTCTCTAGGTGATTGGATTGTGTTCAGCTTGTGATTGGCTCATTCCTCGATGTAGCGGTATAATCACTATACTCACTCTTTTACATTCCTTGCAAAATAGTTGCCAAGCTCTTTAGTGTAATTAGTTTTGAGAGCATGTCTTGCTTGCTAGTTTAGTATCACCTAGTAGAGCTATTTAGTGTAGACTTGTTGAGTGCACTTAGTGAGTAGTGACATAGCTATTGCTTGTGCCTAGTGATCATAGCAACTAGAATTGTTGGATAGGTGGCTTGCAACCAATGCAGAGCTAGAGCAAAATTGCATTTCGCTATTTAGGTTACTAACCACTTGCTCTAGTGTGTTTGTAGAAAATTTTTATAGGCTATTCACCCCCCTCTAGCCATTTAGGACCTTTCACCAAGTAACTCAAAAGTGGATCCCTTAGGATACCACAAGCCAAGATTAGGAGTGTGCACTAAATACCAAAAAATTCTCTTAACAATCATCAAATGACATTCTTTTGGATTAACTTCAAATCTTGCACACATGCACATGCTAAGCATAATATCGGGCCTAGATGCACAAAGGTAAAGGAGAGATATAATCATAGAGCGATATACCTTTTGATCGATGACCTTTCCACCTTCATCAAGGTCAAGATGTCCATTGGTTGGCATGGGTGTCTTGATGGGCTTGGCTTTGTCCATGTCAAACTTCTTCAACATCTCATTGGTGTACTTGCTTTGACATATGAATGTGCCATCCATGAGTTGCTTGATTTGAAATCCAAGAAAGAACTTCAACTCTCCCATCATGGACATCTCAAACCTATTCATCATAATCCTACAAAATTCCTCACAAACGCCACATTAGTACTACCAAATATTATGTCATCGACATATATTTGGCAAACAAAGATATCATTATTGACTTTGCGAGTAAATAAAGTGGCATCGGCCTTTCCTATCTTAAACCCTTGTTTGAGTAGGAAATCCTTCAAGCAATCATACCAAGCTCTAGGGGCTTGTTTAAGCCCATAGAGCACCTTGTCGGGCTTGTATACATGGTTGGGATATTTGGGGCCTTCAAAGCCCGGTGGTTGCTCCACATACACCAACTCGGATAGGGGGCCATTGGGAAATACACTTTTCACATCCATTTGATATAGCTTGAAATCATGATGTGTGGCATAAGCAAGTAGAATACGAATTGATTCTAGCCTTGCCACCGGTGCATAGGTCTCCCCAAAATCCAAGCCTTCAATTTGAGTGAATCCTTGAGCCACCAACCTTGCCTTGTTCCTTGTCACCATGCCATGCTCATCTTGGTTGTTGCAGAAGATCCACTTGGTTCTGATCATATTTTGCTTGGGCCTTTCCACCAAGGACTAGACTTCATTCCAAGTGAAGTTGTTCAACTCCTCTTGCATAGTTATCATCGAATCTGAATCAAGTGCATCCTCCACCCTATGAGGTTCCAAAGGAGAAACAAACAAGTAATGTTCACAAAAACTTGCTAAACGGAAATGTGTAGGTACCCCTTGTTGAATGCTCCCCAATATGTTATCAACGGGATGATCTCGTTGAATGGATTGATGCATCTAGGATGTGGCACTTGAGTTGATCTTTGGATGGGGCCATCATCTTCATCATCATGGTCATGATCGATTGGAGGATCAACACCATGGTCTTGTGGAGGGTTGTCTTCACTTCTTTCTTGATTGTTGAGTTGAGTTTGGACTAGCTCCTTATTAGCACCATCTTCATGAGAATGACCTTGTGCACCATTTGATCTTCCATCTTGATTATTTCTTGTTGTGGAAGCTTCACCATGTTCATTGGATGGAACATGATGAGTGGTTGGATCATGATCATTATGCACAATAGTGTCTTCATCTTCATCTTGAACTTCAATGGGCTTTACTTCACCAATAGCAAGTTTCTTGATAGCTTGATGTGGAGCTTCTTCTTTACCTACAATCTTAACATTGACTTGCTCCTTTTGAGAGCCATCACTTTCATCAAAAGTCATGTCTACCGCGATTTCAATTAAACCGGTGGTTTTATTGAAAACACGATATCCATGTTTATTAGTACCATAACCAAGCATGAAACCTTCATCAACCTTTGGTGCAAACTTCGAGCTTTTGGATTTCTTGTTAAGTATGAAACACTTGGATCCAAAAACTATAAAGTAGCGCACCTTAGGCTTTTTACCGGTTAGAAGTTCATAGGTGGTCTTTTCTCTTTTCTTGTGAAGATATAAGTGGTTGATAGCATGACATACCATGTTGACCGCTTCCGCCCAATAGTTTGTTGAAATCTTATACTCATCCAACATTGCTCTTGCGGCTTCTATGAGCGTTCGATTCTTCCTCTCCACAACACCATTTTATTGTGGAATGTATGAAACCAAAAACTCATGCTTGATTCCTTCATCATCAAGGAACTCTTCAATGTTCGTGTTCTTGAACTCCGTCCCATTATCACTTCTAACTCTCTTGATCTTGACATCAAACTTATTTTGGGCTCTCCTTGCAAACTTCTTGAAGATGCCTTGCACTTCACTCTTTTCATGCAAAAAGAATACCCAAGTGAAACAAGAATAATCATCAACAATTACGAAACCATATTTATTACCACCAATGCTTATGTAAGCGACAGGTCCAAATATATCCATATGAAGCAATTCCAATGGCCTTTTGGTTATCACAACATTCTTGACAGGATGTTTAGCTCCAACTTGCTTTCCCGCTTGGCATGAACTGTAAATTCTATCTTTCTCAAAAAAAAAATTTGTTAGTCCAAGGATGTGTTCGCCTTTTTGAAGTTTGGCCAAGTTCTTCATCCCAACATGGGCAAGTTGGCGATGCCATAGCCAACCCATGCTAGATTTTGCCATTAAACAAGTCTCGAAATTTACTCTATTTGATGTAAAATCAACTAGATAGAGTTTCCCTTTTAAATAACCCATGAATGCAATAGAGAAATCCTCCCTTCTATAGACTTCCACACCCTTATCCATAAAGAAACAATTGTAACCCATCTCATAAAGTTGTGAAACAAACAACAAATTGTATCTCAAAGAATTCACAAGTAAAACATTGGAAATTGAATTGTCATTTGAGATAGAAAATTTTACCCAAACCGAGAACTTCTCCTTTTCCATTGTCACCAAATACAATATTTCCACTTTGGTCATGACTAGGTTGGAATGATGTGAACATGTCCTTCTCTCCGGTCATATGATTAGTGCATCCACTATCCAACACCCAACTTGTTCCACCGAAAGAATATTCCTACAAAGACAAATCAAGCTTTTGTTTTAGGTACCCAAAAAGATTTGGGTCCTAGGAGATTAGTCACATAAAACTTGGGCACCCAAACACTCCTCATAATCTCCTTCCTCTTTTGGGCACCAACATACTTCACCACGATCTTGCCATCCTTACCCCCAACAACACATATAATCACTAGCATAGCATCATGGGAGTGGTGCTTGTGGCTTGAGGGCCTCAACTTGCTTCGTCTTGTTTGTCTTGTCACTTGTAGGTTCAACCTTGGGAATGTAGACCTTGTTGTTTGCCTTGCATATGAGCTCATCAAGGGAACACCCTTGTTGAACTTTACACAAGGCACACCATTGATCATGTTCCTTCCATTGGCCTTCCCATCATACCTATTGTAGCCAGTGCCTTCCTTGATTGATGAGTGCCTTGATGACTTGTATATTGTCTTGTTGGTTTGCTCTTGACACTTGCACCCATTCTCCAAGATCATCTTCAACCTATGAATCTCCTTGTCTTTCTTCTCTAGCTCAACAAGGTTAGTTACATATGTATTCACATTAATTTTATAGCATCTTTTACAACTGTTACTAGTGGAGACATTAGTCTTTGGGTGCCTTAGGAGAAATTGAAGTGCTAGCCCAAAGAGTGTTATAGTTTAACTCAAGATTACGGTATTTTTCTTCTAAGCTTGTAAGGCTTTCTTGAGCTTTTTTTATTCTTGTGGCTACCTATTGTGTCATTAACCAAGGAATGTTTTTTGGTCAATTTCCCAATTGAGTCATTGGCCAAAGACAATTCTATGGTTAACTTCTCAACCTTCATTATTTCCTCAGCGATAGATGCTTCAAGTGGACAATTTTTGTCTCTCTTGAGTGATTATTTCACCATGCAACTCCAAGCACCTATCCCTCTTCTCTAATTTCTTCATTAGTGCTTTTTTATTTTAGTGTAGGCCCTTTTACTAAATTTTCTTATCATTTTTTCTTCAATTGCTTCTATGTCCTCATCACAACTACTATACTCATCACTAGAAGGAGTGGATGAGTCATGTACCTTCTCCCCCTTAGACATGAAGCAAGTTGGAGTGTAGTAGTCATTATCAATGAGGTAGGAGAAGAGTCTTGGTGATGAAGATAAGTTGGGGAAGAGTTTCGGTGGTGAAGACGAGTCGGGAAGATCATGGTTGGTGATGAAGAGTGATGGATGGCGATTTTTGTGGCTCCTTTCTTCTTCTTCTCATCATCACTTGAATCACTATCATTTGACTCCCATTCTTCACCAAGATAAGCTTCACCTCTCTTCTTGCCTTTGTTCTTCTTGTCATCATCCTTGTTGTACTTATTCTTCTTCTTCTCTTCGGGACAATCGGCAATGAAGTGACCGGTTTTACCACACCCATAGCAAAACCTCTTCTTGTACCTCTTCCTTCCATCACCATAAGTCTTGTAGTTGCTCTTCTTCTTCATGAATTTTCTAAGATTTCTAATTACAAATGCAACCTCTTCATTGGAATCTTCTTCTTCACTTGAGGAATCATCCTTCACTTTCTTTTTCTTCTCTTGACTTGAACCTTGAACTTTATGTTGTTGAGTTGCTTTAAGGGATGCACTCTTGTTGTATCACATTGCATTAGGATTTTGATTGCATCTTCATCTAGACACTCATGATGCTTGAGCTTTGAAAGAACTTCTTGGGATGTCATCTTATCATAACCGGGTCTTTCCATGATCACGAATGCTAGCATGTTGTTCTTGGCTCTATAAGTTCTCAATATCTTCCTAGCAACCATGTTGTCATCCCATTCAGTGCTTCCAAGAGCTCTTATATGGTTGACCAATGCCATAAGCCTATCAAACATTGCTTGAGTTGTTTCACCTTGCAAGAACAGAAATCTTTCCAATTTACCATGAAGTATCTCAATGTTGCCTTTTCTCACGCTCTTGTCTCCTTCAAATGATGTTCTCAAAGCTTCCCAAATTTGCTTAGCACTTTCCATTCCATTCACTTTGTTGAACTCATCTGAACCCAAACTTGAGACAAGAAAGGACATGGCTCTTCTTCTAGAGTTATTTCTCTATCTTCATCAGTAGGAATTATCACACCAACATCCATAACTTTCCAAAGTCTTGCAGCAATAAGGAACATCTTCATCTTGTAGGGCCAATCGGTGTATCTTGTTCCATCGAAGTGAGGTGGCTTGCCATGGTTGACGGTGGGGAAATGCATAGATGGACCTTTTATGAGTTGTCCATAGTCAAACCCAATACTTGAGTAGACTCCCTTTCCTTGAACATTGTCATTTGCTGCTCCAACATCACTTGCATTGTCTTTGGTTGCATCATTCTTCTAACTTATAACATCTTCTACTTTCTTGCTCAACTCTTCCTTCATCTTGCTCATCTCATCTTGCATCTTCTTCATTTCATCTTGGAAAAACTTTGTTTGTTGAGCCATCAACTCTTTTGCAATTTGCTTGGCCATCTCTTTGGCATCGGCTCACATCTTTTTGGAGTTCGACATTGTTTCTTCTCACGCGATGAAACGCTAAAAGAAGGCCTTGCTTTGATACCAATTGAAATGATCTAAACAATGCCTAGAGGAGGGATGAATAAGCATATCTAAAAATTTCTATGTAATCTCATAGTCAAATGTCAGTAACAGTCAGGAGTTCCGACAGTTTGGGCTAGAACTTCCGACAGCCGAAAGTTCCAACGCAAATAGCCGGGAGTTCTGGCACCTACGAGAAATTCACTACAAGTGCTAAAATAAACTTTAAGTGTGAGATATCTTACAACACCACTTCCAAGTGGTTAGGTATACACGTAGGATCACTCCCTTGACCCTGAAATGCTCCCACTCCATAGATCGAGTCTAAACCCTAAGAAGAGATTTGGGGAGGAAGAGAAACCAATAAGAACAAATATAATAGCACAAATCTTAACAACAACAAGCACGTGGGACACAAGGATTTATCTCGAGGTTTGGCAACCCCACAAAGGAGCTCCTACATCCTCATTGTTGAGGTGACCACAAAGGTCAGAGTCACTTCCACCACCTTGCCTCTCTCATAGCAACCACAAAGGTCACTCGAGCTTTCTACTAAGAAATCGAGGGTAATACAAATTTCCTAAGGCTCTTCTACAAGATGGAAGCTCTTGGGCGACACCTAGTTGGCTAGGAGCAAAGCTCCAAAAGTAATAGATGCAAATCAAACTGGCTTGACGAAGAAATCAAGTGCTCAAGCTTGCCAAAGTGATTCTCTCACTCAATCTACTCTCCTTTCACTCAAAACTATAGGAGAATCAAAGATTGGAGCAAAGCAAAGAGGAGAGGGGCACCTTGAATGTTTGGGAGCTATTTTGGACGAAGGTTAGTGAGCAATGAATGAGTGGGTAATGGTTAGAAGAGAGAAGAGAGCTATTTATACTCATAGGCAAAATCTAACCGTTCAGATCTGTGTCAGAAGTTCTAACACAGATCGACAGAACTTCTGGTTCTACTATGAACACTGTTCATGGCATAGTCAACTGGGCTAGCTCGGTTATCGTTGGAACTCCCGGTAGCTCGGTTATCGTTGGAACTCCCGGCAACTGCCGGGACTTCTAGCTTCCGCTAGGCAAGCGAGCTAGGGGGCTAAGTCCTAAGGCGCCGGGACTTCGGACAGCTGGGAGTTCCGGCTATCGCCGGAACTTCCGACTACTAAAAGTCAGCAAACTACATCTAAGTGTTCGTGAGGTGATTTTATGTCTCTTTTTTATTTTATTTTTATGCTTGAGCACTCTATCTTCCTCAAACCACCTAAACTTGTATCCCTCTTTATTGTATGGCGGAGCCTAAACTCAAAACAAAAGATAAAAAATTTGGAGGGCGCTTTGAGTTCGTCCGTCTTTTCAACTTCAAGAATTGAAGTATACCAGTTCATCTTAGATCAACTCTTTAAAACTTTCATGGGACTAAAGCTGCAATATATCTCATTAAGATCTCATTAGTCCCTAATTTGGATGTTATCAATACACCAAAACCCACATAGTGGGCAAATGCACTTTCACTAAACCTTTTCAACGACAACCATCCATGCTTGGCGAAAATTTCCATAGCCACAGTCTCCACATGTGACATGCCCACTTCAGAAGAGGTTTATCGTTCTTGTTTTGCAGGGCATTCCAAAAATGGGTCTAATAAGTTTTCTTGAAAACAACCTGCAAATAAGAGTATAGTCGTTTTTTATTAAAAATCCCTTCGTTTCTAAATAGCCAAATAGACCAAAAGATTGCACTTGCCCGCATACAAATTAGAGAGCGCAAGTGTTGGTCTGTTTGTACATCCCACAACCTAAATAAGTCGGTTACATCTTTTGGTGGTTCGAGATTAAAAACCACTTGGCAGACTTCCAAACAAATCTAGCCACATGAGAACAAATGCTGGATAGTTTCCTTATTGTCACAAAACAACATCTATCGTCTCCTTTCCATTTTCTTTTTTTTAATTATCTTGGGTTAAAATTACCCCTTTTATCAAGAACAAAAATAAATATCTTGATTTTAAGCGGTAATTTTAGCTTCCATAACAACTTGTTTAAAGGCATAGCAATTTGATTAATTTATACATTGATTGCACTGTGAAAGATCATTGTCTTGTAAGACTCCACTTAATGGAATCTTGTTGATCATCCAACTGCACATTTGCAATTTTAGCCACTAATTCATTCCATGTAAGTAGCTTTTCCTGCCGCTCTTGCTTCGCAATGTTGGACTGAAGACCGAACCCGGAATTTCATTTTAGTCAAGTTGGTATCCTTCGGCATGTCATGTCATTTGATTTTGTGTTTATTACTAGTGGATATGCACGCGCCTCAGGCACGTGTCTATTAAAAATATTCACAATCAAGCAAACATCACGC
The DNA here is from genome assembly GCF_019320115.1 of Miscanthus floridulus. NCBI lineage: Eukaryota > Viridiplantae > Streptophyta > Magnoliopsida > Poales > Poaceae > Miscanthus > Miscanthus floridulus. The sequence continues at coordinate 9,402,878 of NC_089591.1, forward strand.
AAATGAGGTAACCATGATTTTTGCACACTTCAATGGTAGTATTTGATTCATAAGGATGAAGAAACAAAGCAAATATTCGATATACGATACACATGATGGTAACCATGATTGTCCTGCAGCAATATTTTATGTCGACCTTATGTCTATGTTAAGCCGCCTTGTATTTAACGAAGCTGGCGGTACCTCTTCTATAATCATTGACTTAAAAATGGCTAAATGTCCTGACAACCATATCTATTCTATAATTGAAAAAATGGCTCTACTAATTGTCCTGACAATACATCCATCTAAATTATAAGTCATTCTAACTTTTTTAGAGAGTCAAAGCATCTTAAGTTAGACCAAAATTTATATAATCAAATAATAACGTTTATAAGGTTCAAAAAACATCATTAGTCATCGTTTAGGGTTAATCACTCAGTTGATTTTGCATGTCAATCACTCAATTGATGAATTGGATTGGGGATTTAGGGTTAAGATTGAATGTGTACTACCTCAGTAGCTCCTTAGTCCTTATGATGTGTTGATCTGTTGGTCCTTATTATGCCTTGTACTCTTGGTCATCGATTGGGATTAGGACGTCGACGTTAGAAGCTGCAGATGCTAATGGTACTGCAGCAATGTTGGTATATATAGCCCTTTCACAAGCATCTCGGCCGTAGGCCCCCCAGCCCTCTCATCTCGCGATTCCGAGGGCCGCCGCCACTGCTCGCCTCCACCACCTCTGGTCCCCCCTCTGGCATATCGCCGGAGCCCGGAGGGCATGGAGATCCATCGTTTTTAATAAGTTTTCTAGTAAATCGAGTCCTTAGGGTTAGGGTCCCTCATGCCAAGTTTTTTGGTTTTGGAGATTTATCTCCTTCTCCAGCGACGACGAGAGGGCATGGTGGAATAGTTTTCTCCATGGCAGCTCTGTTGAAGACGATGATGACAACTACGACGCCAGCATCCTCACCGGCATGACAACATAAAGACTTTTATTTCCGAACGGCGACATCAAGGCGGAGATGGTGTCGCTGCCATGGAATAAATTTCTCCGGTCTTTTCTCCGTTTTTATTGTGGTTAGATCTCGCCACAATGAAGGGTTAGGAATAATAAGTTTCAGATCAGTCTTCCTCAGTCTTCGGCGGTAAAAAGAAGAAGGAAGACACCAGAAAAAGGAACTTTTTCAGCTCTGCCTACATGAATGTTGGCCGTCGTTCGTTGGGTATCTGTTCTTTAGACCTTTTGCCGAATGTTTTGCCGAATGTTTGAGATATGGAGCTATTCATAGCATGGATACAATTTAAATAAAAATTAGTTTCTGGATATTTGTATAATTCAGAGTGCTGGTAACGTGTTGACTATTATCTAATATAATATAATATAATTCAAAAGCATCTCCTCCGCCGCACTTACTTGGCAACGTTGGACCGAAGGCCGAACCTTTCAAAATTGGCAGCTCCCCGAATTTCATTTTAGTCAAGTCGGTGTCCTCTGGCATGTCACGTCATTTGATTTCGTATTCTTTTTTATTATTATATATTCTACAAGAGATATTTTTTTGTCTAGTAACTGTACACAAAACAATAGCTGTCCCCTATACCTAAAGATTATATCCTGACTCACGATCGAATAGGTATCCGACTAGGTAGGTTAACACTCAGTCGTGCTACCACGTGCTGCTTAGTCCGATGGTGACCATCAGCACTAGATGCACTTCGAGCTCGATTTTGATCCCCTTTTAGAAATGCGCCAGCTCTACGAATGTTCTACCATGTGTCTGAGTTAGTGTTTTCATAAATATTTTTCAAAGGGTTTTCACATGATCTCACTAGGTCTAATGCATATGAATGTATTTTCAAACCTAATGGCACTTACATAACCGTTTCAACTTTACAGATCTCCTCTTAATAGTACGACTACCTATCCTAAACCCGATCACACACTCTATTGCGTTTTGACTGGCAAAACAAAATCCTATTTATACCTTTGCAGTCTTATCTTGGATTTTGTTTCTCTTTGTTCCTCGTCTCTTTCATGAGTGTCATCTTGCTGCAATCTTGGTGTGGACCTAACCTTGCCTAAACACGCAGTTAGCAAAGAGGCTAGTCGACTAGTTGTCTCAATTACCAAAATCAAATATAGATCTTTCAATGGGGCGCCTATCCATCGGATCGGGGCACCGAGCCGCCGAATCAAGGTGTCGAGCCATCAAATTGAGGAGCCCCACAGGTAGACAACGAGGGCACCCCACAGGTAGACAACAAGGGGAGGGAGGAGTCACCACCACCGTCGCTTGCCTCAGGCAGCCTATGGAGAGGAGCATGAGGATGCCCTTGAAATGGCATGTCGTCACCCTGGAGAGCGGGTGGGCAGAGAGGCCAGTGTGTGCCGCTGATAGGAGCGTAGTGGCCCATTCGCCGCCGCCGCTGGATGGGGTCCTATTGATGGCATCTGCGAGGAAGAAGACGACATTCATCGCCGCCGCCGGATGAGGTCAAGTTGATGGCGTTTGCGAGGAAGAATGCGATGATTGCCGTAGTTGGGGTAGGCGGGTAGGGGTGGTGGTGGAGAGATGTGGATGAAGGGGACGACGGGAGATCAGGATGCCGTGATTTGAGGAGAGAGGCTAAGGGAGAGGCGCTGTAATTGGCGGAATTTGTATGCGTTGTTGCTGGAGGGGGATACTGCTGGGCGCAAGGTGAACATAACCGGAGGGCACCCTAGCAGGGTGAGCGAAGCGACGTCAGAGGGCAATCGATTGCCCTACTTTTTAGTTGTAGCATAATATAAATATAAATAAATATAGATATAGATAAATATAAATATAAATAGATATAAATATAGATATATATAGATATAGATATTTAATTAATAGAAAGATACCAAACAGCTACATTGTGAGTGTTGTCTATGAACAGGTTATCCCTGATCATTAGATCCTCTGCGTGGTGCTGATCTAGCCGTCCTTCTGTGGCACGTGCCTCTGCACCGTCCGATCTTAAGTTCCGCGCAGTCCTGGGCGTGTCCATCGTGCCTGGCCCTCGTTCTAGCCCTCGCCGCTCCGTCCCTCCCCGTCTCCTCCGCCGCTCCGACGGCGCCCTTCCCCGCGCCGCCTGCTATGGGGGTGCTCACATCGACGGAGCTCAACTTCCTCGTCTTCCGCTACCTCCAGGAGTCAGGTACGTGCGTCATTCCAGCCCCTTTCTTCCGCCCCGCATCTTTTGCCCAGAGAACTTTCCTCATTTTTTTGAACCGATTAGGGTTTAGGAGCTTTGCTGCTGCGGGGCGGCTAGTTGCCCCAGTTGGATTGTGGCGGATTCGTGCGCTGCTCTAGGGAATAAGGGTTCCGTACGGCGAAATGCTGCTAGGATCAGATGCCGTTTAAGGAGACTTGTAGATTGGGGGCGGGTTTGGTGTTATGCATATTTGGATGGAAAATGCGATTTCTGATGGTTCTTGGGAGTGATTCGTGTGGTATATTTAAGGAAAATTCGGTGCTAGTTCAACGACCTCACTGGCCATTTTCCCCTTGTTGTTCTGAAATGAAGAAATTAGATACAACCCCTAACTTTGGTGGAACTGTTCTATTAGTTGTGAACAGTCTTTGGCGCCTGAACTAAGAAAACAGGAATATTGTTACCTCTATCTGTTCGTTCCCGCATGGTTTGGTTCCATGGGCCATGAAAAAATCACATGTTTTGCTGGTAAGTTATAGCTTTTTCGGAATTTGATGCTGCAGGACATTGACCCTCCCATTAACTGTAGCAAACTCATGTTTTTCGTAGGAGAAGGGGAATCTGACAAGCAAGAATGGTAATTAGGTCAGATGCCTTTTAGGGTAGCATGATGGTAGGGACAGGGTTGGGGAATTTGCTGATTGTGATTTGAAAGATGATTTTTTCTTAGCTTTTTTGGAATCAATTGTATGGGTAAATTCTGGAAAACAAAGTCAGTTTTGTTCTCTTCTGGCCTCTGTTGCCATTTTGCTACCATTACCTGAAATGCAGAAACTAGATATAGACTGTATGATGGAACTTAGTTCTAGAGGATTCATCACTATTGTCTCTGTTCTGTATGTGCCTAAAAGCCTTTCTTGCCTCAACAAGAACAAGGATGTTGTTTCATGTCCTTTAGTGCTTTTGGTTCTTGGTGAATGATAGTGTGTTCTCATTACCTGCTACTCCCTTCGTCTAAAAATTATTTGCAAGTGACAACATCCATAGACAAGAGCGCTGCACACCAACATGTCTTAAGCATTGCTAATAGTTTCTCTTCCAACCATTCTTTTCAGGTTTTATTCATGCTGCATTTACTCTAGGTTATGAAGCTGGGATCCATAAGGGTGGCATTGATGGCAATGCAGTCCCACCTGGTGCTCTTATCACTATTGTTCAGAAAGGCCTCCAGTACATAGAACTGGAAGCAAATAACGATGAGGTAAGCCTTGCAGTATTTATTACTACTGCCAATTGATGCGACACCATCCACCTTTCTTATTTCAGAATGATGACGAAGTTGAGAGGGATTTTGCGCTTTTGGAGCCACTTGAAATCATCACAAAAGATGTTGAAGAGTTGCAACAGATTGTGAAAAAGAGGAAAATGGAGAGATCTCAAACTGAACGTGAGAAGGATAAGGGAAAAGAGAAAGAACGTAATGAGGAGCATGAACGACGTCCTGGTGGCGAACGGGAGAGGGAACGCCATGACAAAGAAAAAGAGCAAGTCAGGGAGAAGGACAAATCTGAAAAAGATAGGGACCATGATAAAGAGAAGGAGAAAGAGAAAGAAAGAGAAAGGCAGCATGCAGAGCGTATTGATAAGGTTAAGCACGAGGATGATTCTCTTGCTGGTGGAGGTGATTAATTACTACCTGCTATATTACTCGTCTTATATCATGTTCTATTACACAACTTTTAGCAAATTGTGAGTACACTTTTGACATGCTTGCATGTTTTCTTAACTTAGCAATGTGCCAATGTTTGATGTTTTCTAAATGTGTCGAGTACTGTTTACATTGCAGTGCGAACAAGTTTCCAGTTAATGTGGACTATGTAATGTAGTATGTGGACTTGTGCTTATTAAGCATATGCCTTTTATTGTCCTGCGCTAGTGCTTGAAAAGTACACAAAATTGGAACTATACATCTCACATTTGGCTTGCCAAATCTTTGGCAAACATTTTTTCTCAACTTTTGCTTTCCAAAACTTTTGGCATGGCAAATTCTGTTAACAAACCAAGCAGGCACTTAATCCTCTCAATCACGCAATATATTTTTTTATCTCTTAAGAAAAACTTGGGCATGGAGCTGATTTTTGATACTGTGTTTCGATTTCATGGGAATTCAGGAGCTGTTTTGTTCATTTGTTCTACTCCATGATCAGATAAGAAGGTGACATGATCACATTTGTTTTTGCCTGGTTTGGGCAGACTCTAAACTGCGTGGTGTCTGATAACAGCCCAATAGAGATCCATTACCAGCCAAAATATCCTGCATCAGAAAAATATACAACTTGTCGATCCCCTTCCAAAATCATGGTGCCGCCGCTTCCTTCTCATGATTGTCCAATCCTTCGCTTCATATCCTGCCACCAATGGCTGGCGGCACCTTGCTGCCACATGAATCGACCTCTGCTGCCATGCACGTGTCTCTCCGTTGCCTAGGTGTCAACGAATTATGGTATGATTTGGCTGTGGCATCTCATCCATGCACGTGTCTCTCCGTTGCCTAGGTGTCAACGAATTATGGTATGATTTGGCTGTGGCATCTCATCGTCAGCACCCTCCAAGCCCACTTGATTTGGTTCTGGTCCCACTGTCCTTGTTGTTCTCGATTGTCACCGAGTTGTCTGGTTACAGCTGATGTCCAATGCAAGTTATCCGACTAATCGCGATTAGTCATGATTAGTCAGGCTTATCAGTGCCATGGCGATCAGTTATGCGCTATGATTAGTTGCGATTAGTCAGGCTGATCGGTGCCATGGCGACTAGGGTCGTTTAGATGTTTGAAAATATTACTCCAATGGGAGAAGTCGCAAGCTGCCAAAGAACAAGGGGCAGAGTTTCAGCCGATCCCATTACATTATGCACTACAATAAGTCGCGATTAGTCGCGATTAGTCGGGCTGATCGGTGCCATGACGACTAGGGTCGATTAGATATTTGAAAACATTACTCCAATGGGAGAAGTAGCAAGCTGCCAAAGAATAAGGGGCAGACTTTCAGCTGATCCCAGTACATTTGCTCCCAACTGAACAAAGACAGTATTGTCTTGATTTGTTTCCATTAGAGTCGCTTTTCATGGTAACCATTACTAAAGAAAATAATGTGATTCTAGGAGTTACAGTTTCTTATGGAAGTGTTGGTTTTGGGACTTGATTTTGTGTGTATAACTTCTCTGGTTGCTTGTGGCTGATGGTCCAATGTGAGAAGTAGAAATCTGCCAGAGGAGAAAGGGCAGAGTTTCAACTGTTTCCGTTACATTTGCTCCCAACCAAACATAGCCCTTGTTATCTTGATTAGCTCCATCCAGGTGCTTTTCGTTATCAATACCCTTTTGAACCAAATACTACCTCAGTACGAATAATTAACTAAAGAAGAGAAATGTGATTCAAGGAGTTACAGTTTCTCATGGAAGTATTGGTGTCAAGACTTGGTTTCGTGTGTATTACTTTACCTTCACCATGCCAAGTTTTACTAATCGTAAATACCACAGGTCCCACTCCAATGGATGTAAGTACAACTGCTCAGGAGATATCTAACACTGATGTTACTGTTTTGGAAGGACACAGTTCAGAGGTTAGCAGGGTCCTATAGGATGCAACTATTTTTCCCTCTTAAAACTAGTGAAATCTGTTATATTCTCTTACTATTTCTTTCTTTGTATTCAGGTTTTCGCTTGTGCATGGAGTCCAACTGGTTCTCTTCTAGCTTCAGGGTGCGTCCTTATTATTTTCTATATTGCATATATATTTGTATTTATGATTTTTTTTGTGCTTCTGTAGCCATATACTTTGGCACACTAAACAGTTGCATGCCATCATTGCCAAAAATGTGATCAGTGGTCAGATCTTTGATGCATCTCGGGTTCTGTTATGGCGGGGCTAGGGTTGAGAGGGAGAGAGGGGGCCGGCTGGGGGCCTTGTCCACGGCCGAGCGGGTTACAGATAAATAGCCTCCCTAGCTAACAACTCCCTATTATTCCTCTCTTCTTTCCTACTATTCCTCCAACCTTCCAAACTAACCCAATCAGCTAACTAAGGCAAGGCTGAACAGATTTGCCTCTAATTGAGGCGTGGCTGTTAGCCACTAGGTAGACCCATGACATATGCCTCTAACACTAATTTGGACTCTTTATTTTGGTGGCCTCCTCAATGGAAGGTGGACACTGTTCGAACGCAATAACTGCATACGCAATAACTGGATCCCATGGAGCAGTCTGCATATGGGCTGACGTCTTGAAGAAACAAAAGCACAGCAACTCACGCAGCTTGGCCACCACATCCAGTCCGAGCCACTAGCCCAGACCTAGCCCCATCCGAACAGATGAGCTAGGCACAGCAACTGCAGCCACCCATCTTGCTGAGGAAAATGGAGCTCCGCCTGTCTGCGCCGTTGGCATGTGCATCACCGAGAAGGCAGCAAGGTGGCCATGCCGCAACTGCAACCAGCAGAGGCGCCCCCGCGGTGGTTGATGACGGAATGCGGCGACACTACGTCGTGCGCGCCTGCCAGTGACCCCATGCTTTCTGCCCGCCAGATGGCTGCTGGTCCACGCCGCACAGAGAGGAGAGATTCCGATGGAGAAGGAGGGGTGTGCCTCCCCAACCGCCGCCGCTAGACTCTGAGTTTAGGGGGGGTGTGGGGGGGCAGCAATGACCATATGCCCAAGATCCCTAACACGGCGGACGAGGTCGAGGTCCTCCGTGCGGCGATGCGCAACTTGGAGGAGCTGCGAAAGGGTGCGGGGCTTAATCAGCTGAAGGTTGTGCATCTCCCGCACCTGCCGACGTGCTAGGAGGCCGTGCGCATCAGCCAGCTGCCGCACTGCCACTGACATGTGGCTGGCACTCTTCATACTCAGCTGCTCCTGCGCAATCTCCTTCATCTTCGAATCTGGCATGGAGATGACTGTCGTCCCATAGCTCGGCAAGCCGCAGGGGAACACAGGCGGGATGGTGGTGGTGGTTGCCGATGGTCGAGATTCCTGCTGGGCAAGGTTGGCCATCGCCCTGGCAATGGGAGCCGGCGCGGGCATCGGTGGTGTCTTTTGCTGCTTGTCGCCCTTATTGGAACTTGGCATCTCCGGTACCGGATGTTATGGCAGCGGCTAGGGTTAAAAGGGAGAGAGGGGGCCGGCCTGGGTTCCTGCTCTCCTGTAATCCCCATACGGGTTACAGATAAATAGCCTTCTGGCTAACCACTCCCTATAATTCCTCTCTTCTTTCCTATTATTCCTCCAACTTTCCAAACTAACCCAATCAGCTAACTAAGGCAAGTTGAAAAGATTCGCCTCTAATTGAGGCGTGCCCGTTAGCCACTAGGCAGACCCATGACATACGCCTCTAACAGGTTCGTGGACATTACCGTGCATTGCAATGTAAACTTAATCTGTAGTAAACATAATATTTATAGGAGTATTTTGTATAAATAATTTTTCATCATATACACATAGTTTTGTGACCTCTTTACATGTGTTTGTATGTGAGTACATAAAGGAAGCTTGCACTGAGAGGTGCTTAATAATAATTAAAGTGTACAAAAGAGTGCATGTGACAAAAGTTCCCCTTCAGAACAAGGTTCACCCAAAGTTGAAAACCAAAAGCGATGCTCGCATGGATGGTCCGCTAGAATAAATTATAATACATCTGGGCTAGATATGTCACTAATATATTCCTCTGCAACCTTGAAACAGGAAATGTAGCATTCCAGAACCACACTATTTAGGGGTCTGCAGGGTTTTAATTTTTTAGACTGACACTTCCTTTTGACTTATTAACATACATTGATGCTTCTAATTTCTAAATTGACAAACTGTAGATCACATAACATTTAACTAACTTGTCAAAATTGAAAAGATCCAGCCAGCATCATTCATTTAATTGAGGCAATGCTCCTTGTCAGAAGAATAGGAAAAATGTGATTATCTGACTTTTCTCAAATTTGGTAATTATAGAATATGAATCCATTTCTACCTCAATTGGAGAGGGGCGAGGCAACGCTATGGCAGGTTCACATATCTGACCATAGTGAGGCTGGACAGTGGAGACATTTAGGAGCACAGTGCTCCTTGCTGTCAGAAGAATAGGAAAAATGTGATTATCTGACTTTTCTCAAATTTGGTAATTGTGCAAGATGAATCCATTTGTACCTCGACTGAAGAGGGTTGAGGCAACGCTATGGCAGGTTCACATATCTGTCCATGGTGGAGGCTGGAGACATTTAGGAGCACATTGAAGAAGCATTGGAGCTTGTTGCCATTGTCTAGAGGGTTGGCTGCTAGCTTCGCAGTTGGGCACATATGTTCTCGGACACTCAGCCAGAGGTTTAGACAGTGGTTGCAGTGAGGACTATCACCCTTGCCAAAAGGCTAAAAGCTGCAGATTGGTGGCCAGCGGCCACCACCGTTTTCGATCAGTGGGCATACTTTTCTCGATCAGTTGGAGATGGGATCTTGCCTTTCATAGGTTGGCTTGCCCATTGCTCCTGCTCTGATGAGGCACTGAGCTCTCCATTGTCACCACTGCATATGCACTCACCGTCACCCGGTGCTACTGCCGATACTCATCCATCGCCTGCCAGCCTTCTCATTGTCTTCGGCTGCTCCGGTGGGTTTATCCTTGCTAGTGTGGGTCAGATCCAGGGCTGGTGAGTGGACGAGAGGAGTAACATGGGTTACGAATGTAGGATGGTAACTGAAGGGAGAAAAATTGTGACTGCATGGTTGCATGCTGTTCCTTTGTTTTTTTTTTTGTTTCTTGCCATTTCTTCTTTCTTTTTTCCATGGTTTCTAGATGGGAGGGGAATTGGGAGCGGGAGAATATGACGTGGTGCCAATCTGGTGCATTACAGGAGATATGAAAATTAATGAAGTTAACTATCCACACTAATCTGGCTTTCACAAAACTCTGCATGTCCACATACTTTATTTAGTCCCCATATTCCACCCAATCTTTTATTTATTGCAAATTATGTGTTTGCAACCCTCATATTTACCATGAAAGTTGCCTATGTTTATCTCAACTCTTTGTTGACTGATATAATACTATATTTCAAACTTGCTAGGTCAGGAGACTCAACCGCTAGAATCTGGACAATTCCAGATGGTCCATGTGGTTCCAACATGCAATCATCTCCTCCCGGTGTTCATGTTTTGAAACATTTTAAAGGTCGGACCAATGAAAAGAGCAAAGATGTCACCACACTTGACTGGAATGTGAGTTTCTTCCTGCTGTGAAATTTTGTTTATATCCGATGTTTTTCTTACATTTCATGTTTCTGGGGTGAAGACCAATGGGAACATATCATAGAATGCTATTTATAGCCACCTGTTCTATTAGTCTACCTGTTGTGTCTCATGCAAAAATTCTATGTTTGCATCTACATTCCTTAATTATTTCATACTCATCATTGTATTTGCTTTTCTGCCATCCCTTGCAGGGTGAAGGTACACTACTGGCTACAGGCTCCTATGATGGACATGCAAGAATATGGAGTAGAGATGGTGAGTGAACAACTGTTTCTGTATCCATACGTAGTTCGCTTTAGCTCTTCATTCCGATTTTAAAGTTTGTTTGATTGACAATGTGGGCCCATTGTAACTGTAGGATTCTTGTATTTGACTAATGGTGCACATTCTTCGTTGTGCCTTAAATGTCTCTAAAAAAATGATCTGGTGATAGGCTGCTTGTTATTCTTATTCATGTATGTGTTAAAATTTAATCTGGCATAAACTCATTGTATTCTTAGTTCTTATAACATTTGAAGAAATCATATATAGGTCATACAGCCTAGATGTTTTATTTACCCCCTGTTATCTCATTCTTTCGTGTGATGAAATGAAATTTTCAGGAGACCTTAAGCAGACACTGTTCAAACACAAGGGGCCCATATTTTCATTGAAATGGAATAAGAAAGGAGATTTTCTCCTAAGTGGAAGTGTTGATAAAACTGCTATTGTTTGGGATACAAAGACATGGGAATGCAAGCAGCAGTTTGAATTTCATTCAGGTACAATTGGCATTCCAGAATTGTGTTTGTTTTAACCTGATAATTCATTCTGTATTGCACTAGATGTATCTGTGGTAACCAAACCTAACTCCCATCTGCTTCTATGTAGCTCCAACACTAGATGTTGATTGGAGAAATAATAACTCTTTTGCAACATGTTCAACCGATAACATGATCTATGTTTGCAAGATTGGGGAACAGCGTCCAGTTAAAGCATTCAGTGGTCATCAGGTCAGCCTTCTCAGTGATTAGATTCTTAAAATGCATGCAACAAACTGCATGTTTTTGTGTGCATTTTTCTTTTCTGGATTATCTATACAACTCAAAAATAGAAATAGAAGGCTGAACATTTATTTTATTATCCCCCCAAAAAAATCATGCAAACAGTTTGTTGATACATCCTGGTATATTAAACGGTTATAAGGAAGTGTGCCTAGTTTGGCTGGTTGGTGGGAAGTGTGGTCATGCACCCAACAACCCAAGGTTCGAGTCATCAACTCGAATTCGGGTGCCTATTTCTTCTTAATTTCTTATTGAAAAACTGCCTAGTTCCTCCTAGGTTGGTCTTGTTTCTTTTATTGAACGGTTATGATTATTGATAAGTAATTTTGCATACAAATGTAGTCACATATACAAATATACAAGTCTTGTCATTTTGTATTACTAATTTTGGAAAAGTAGCATCCAGTGTGACCTCATTATGGCAATTATGTATGTTTTCCAGAGTGAAGTTAATGCTATCAAGTGGGATCCGACTGGTTCTTTTTTGGCTTCATGTTCTGATGATTGGACAGCAAAGGTGCCATATTTCTTTCTAAAATGAAGTTGTCCATTTACTTTTACGGATGGTAGTCTCCCTTGTTCACTATTGTGCTAAATGGTACAATATATGTTGTTGTTTCAGTATTGTTTATCTGTATATCATGTGCTGTATCTGTTAGATGTGCAATTGAGTACATATAGCCTTTCTATAAGTGAGTGTAAACCAGATACCTCCTATGGCCTATGCACATACCATCACCAACCCCACCCTCCAAATTCCATGGACTTTTGATGGCTAACTGGTTTGATCAGTTGTTGCCACAATGTTACTGTCCATATCACATTTCTTATTTTGTATGTTTTCGATGAACCATCAAAGCCAGTGATGTGGCCTTGAATGCTAGGGTAAAAAGCAAGCATTTTCCCGATAGTTGATGAAGGATAGAACGGATTGTTTTCTTACTTATTTAGACTTGGTAATCATTGAATGGTGTGTGAATTGGATTTATTTCCCTAGGGTTAACAACTGCTGCCTTTGTGGGCGTGCTTTTACTACTACTACCTTCCATAATAAAGCTATCCCCCTCCTCTTTTACCATCCCTTTGCAGATATGGAGTATGAAACAAGACAAATGTGTATTTGATTTCAAAGAGCATACCAAGGTCTGTCAAACCTGCCTTCTTTTATGATCTCTTGAACTTATGTAACTGTCTACAATATGGTCTAACTGTATTTTGCAGGAAATATACACTATTCGGTGGAGCCCAACAGGCCCAGGAACAAACAATCCTAATCAGCAATTGCTGTTGGCTAGGTAAACTGTTTGAGCAAATATAAAATTCTTATATACTATTTTATTTGTTAGTTTATGTCAATGCTTAGCATTTAGACTCCCTGCGTTCCTATTTGGATAGCTCATGGTTGAGAATTGACAGCACATCTGTAGCTACATCCAAGGTTGGCTACATGATTTGAAATTGGGTAGATGTTATACACTACAAATTGTCGTTCTAAATAATTCCCTTCAAGTTTGTAAGGTATACTTTCGTTATCCATACTGGACTCACAACTGTGGTTCTTTGAGATCTAGTATTCCATGGGTATCATGATTAGTAGTGTTATTGGGAATTAGTTTTCCTTGCGTAGTTGGTTATTAGTCATTCTCATTATTCGCTACAATCAAGTGTCATACTTCTTATGCGTGGCATACATAGCATCATCCCTTCCAAGAAAAAAGAAATCATCATGGAAGAACAGAAAAGGGTCAACAGTAACAAAATTTGCCGCATTTGGTTTGGAGAATTTGGCACTATACCTAGTTCCAGCCAGTTTAGCATTTGGATTATTATCTCATATTGCTGCTGATTGTTCACGTACAGAGATAAGATCATTGTTATAGATGTAACTAGGATTGTACAGCTGTCTGGAGTAGGTTTCTTTCCTCGTAGGACCAGAACTGCATCACAGCATTGATTGACTATTCTGTTTCGCTTGCAGCGCATCTTTTGATTCAACTATCAAGCTTTGGGAAGTTGAGCAAGGACACCTTCTGTACAGCTTGTCTGGTCATAGGTATTGATACCATGAATGAAAAGCAAAATATTCTGATACTTTATTGTGCTTGCTTATGATGTTAACGGAGTTTATGTGTGTCTGCAGGCAACCAGTGTATTCTGTTGCATTTAGCCCTGACGGCGAATACTTAGCGAGTGGGTCCCTGGATCAGTGCCTACACATCTGGTCTGTGAAAGAAGGCAGGATCCTGAAGACCTACAGAGGTAGTGGGGGCATATTCGAAGTGTGCTGGAACAAAGAAGGCAGCAAGATTGCTGCCTGTTTCTCTAACAACACTGTCTGCGTGATGGATTTCCGGATGTAGTCCAACCAGAGTAGGGTAGTGCATGTCAGACCTAAAACAAGGCTGGATCATAAGTCCTTCCGATGGAAACATGTGGAGGGCGGAATTGTTAGCAAAATGTAGATCTTAGGTGGCTTTAACTTTTATCCATGTACAGTTTTTTCCTTGGTCATACTTACCTTAGAGTAGCAATGTAGTAGTTCAAATGTCTTGACAGGATTTAGTAGCATGGAAATGTTGTGGTGGTAAAATGCTCATCCTCCTGATTTCTGAATGCAATGCCGTCACTAGCCTAATCATGCTGCTGGCGACTGCGTGCAGCGTGGCAGTTCAATTGATGAATTAATTTGAGATGTACTAGTTTGTAGTTTGCATATATCCGCGCGTCAATGTCTTGTATATTGAACTGTTATAGTAAGTTGAGTTCACCGTCATGGCAAGTAGCGTTCGATGTGAGCTGAAGGTTTTATGTATGTATTCTGAGATTTGGGGCCACATCGAACTATGACATGTGGCTCAAATCTTTAGACGCACATCATACCAACATAAAACTTGGCGAGTGGCTTTTGTGGTTTTGAAGCTTTATTTGGCGATTGTGTTTGTAGATGTCCCTTTGCTGTCTTTTTAGTGTGATCTCAGGCTGTGAACGTTCGAAGGAACAAGACGGCTGCTTTGGTCTTTGATGTAATCTTATTTGTTAGAGGTTGTTTTGCGTCGTTCGTCTTTTATACTGGCATTTATTTTTCTTAAGATATATAAGACGTGAGACACTTTTTTGAGTGTCATTATAAAAAAAAACTTCGTATTTTGTCGCACTGGCAAGGTTCCTTGAGAACACATAATCAAGTTGCAAAGTTGCAATGAAGTACTCAAAGAATTGAAGGCAAGCCATCGCCGCTTTAACCTTGAATTTGATTAGAAAGCCACGGCCAACGCAGCAACGGGTTCTGGGAGATAGCTCGTCTTATTTCTGTCATATATAATAGTTTGGCTGTTTATTTCTGTCATATATAATAGTTTGGCTGTCATGGTGGTGTTGTACTAAGATTACTGTTTACCTAAACGATTGTTTAGCCTATTTAAACACCGTGTAAATGCTACACGGTGGTGCACCGTTTCCGTTTAATCACCTGTTTATCCCGTTTAATTGGCCGTTTAGCCCGTTTAATAGGACGTTTTGCCCGAATAATGGCTAAACGGTAGGTGACCGACCATTTACTGTTTAGCGTTTAGGAAAACACGGACTAAGATGTCACCTTCTTAGTTCTTAATAAAATAATCTACATGGAGTTTTCTGCGCTTTGGATGAAACAACAGCCTATTCTTCTCTAGCTTAACACCTCTTAAGAATTCCATTGTTTTATAGAACTCCACGAGGTCGACGTACAATTGCACATGGCTAGAGCACATGCATGTATTCTGACAGATACACAATCTTGAAGCTTCAGTCATCAGTGCCATGCTTGTTTCCTGGTAGCATCTGTACAAGATCCTCTTTGTAAGAACTACTAAGAAGTGACCTTTGACAATGCATGCATTTGTGTTCCAAGAATTGCAACGGAATAGTTATATAACCAATGTTTCTCATGCATCACTGGGACAATTTCAGAGTGGAATGAAGTGCATCCACCTAGGAATTCTTAAATCTTGAGGTTCTGAAAGCAACCTCAGCACAACTAGGACTAAACATCTGACATCTCAGGATCCATGGATGAAACAGAAGCAACTAATTACTCCCCATCATGAGGCTGGGAATTTATTTATGGATGAGACATTCTGATCAAATCTTCCTTCTTCATCTTCTTGCCAGTTTACAAAGAATTTGTAGTGAACACCCACCACTACTCATCTCGTTAAAGCTTTGTTTGGATGCATGTGTATTCACTTCAGTCCATATGTGTTGGAGTGGAATGGAATGTAATGAAATTTAGTTTAATTCCACTTCAATACATATGAATTAAGATGAATACATGTGCATCCAAACAAGGCCTAAGTCTATGTCTAACACAGCTCGTATTGATCCATCAACTTTGCTATTATATATCAAAGAACCAAATAATAGTTTGTCTTCCATATGCCTGCATCTTCTGCAGTCTGAAGAACGATCTCATCTCTCTATGGCAAGATGATGAGCTCCTACGCTAGCAGCTGGCACGCGCCCATCGCGTCGGCCGGCCGCCGACCCTCGCGCCCTGCCGCCGCCGTGACGCCTGGACTGCTCGAGAGCGGCGACGGTGGCCTGGAAGTCCTCTTCGCGGCAGGGGATGCGGAGACCGCCGGCCTGGCCGAAGCCGAACTCCTCCGCGGCGCGCTCCATGAGCTCCCGGAACGGCGGCTGGCTGAGGTAGCTCGTGGGCACCACGAACCGCCGGGACTCTGCGCCCACGTACACGGCGAAGTAGCCCTTGGGCACCGCGCCCGCCGCTGCCGCCGCCTCGCCTTGGTCATCGTCCACCAGCAGGGCTGCGCTCTCCCGCTGCTGCTGCTGCTTCCTCCCGTAGAGCCGCCTCGGCGCCCGGAAGTAGCTCATGGCCATCATCGCAACGAACGACGACACTTCTAGATCGATGCAATGTAAGAACGTACCTTAGTACGTAGGCTGCCGGATTCTTGGTCAGAGAAGAAGAGTTCTCGGCGCCGGCCAGCCAAAGACTGGGTAGCAGGAGAAGAAGAGGGGAGGGAGAAGAGATGGGATGAGATGAGAGTGTGAGCATGGTGGCCGGGGTTCCTCTTATTATACCGTTGTTTGGTGCGGCGTGCTGCTGGCTTTATGTGCTCCTACAGCTGTAGCTAGAATGTACTTGATTTTTTTTCTTCTTCAGAAACCGAGTCAAATAGCTGTAAGATAACAACACCTAGGCTCTGCTTGGACTGTTTCTTGGCTAGTTTTCCGATCAATCCATCGATGTTACCTAGAACATGCAATGCATGTTAATAAAACGCACGCAACAACACTCAAAGAAGATTAGAGAGACGAAATCCTTAGGGCATAAAATTTATCGACATCGTACTCGGCATGTGATGCAGCCAGCGGCTGCAAGAGGACAGAATGGTCTGAATGGAAAAATGGCCTTTCCTGTACAGAGGGTACGAAACTGCGTCATCGTCCATGATCATGGTGTACGGAGTTATTTTTTCATACTTATTAAGTACATGCCTACATTAACCTAAAACTATACTCCCCTGTCCTTTATATTTGTGGGTAAACGTCCGGGTCAAACTTTTTTAATTTTTAGTGTATTTATATAAAATATTAGTAACATTTATATCTCTAAATAAATTTACTAATTATATATCATAAATATTAATATTTTTTTTATATATATTTTATCAAAGTTAAATTTGTTTGGCTTCTGGTGAAGTGAGAAGATAGATAAAAAGAGACACAGGGAGTACGTATATGGTATTACATCCACAAAGCTTGTCTTGGATCTCAAGAGCAATGCTGCCAAGTTGTTTGTCTTCGTCCTCTATATCGGTAGCTAGGATCGAGATTTAATATATAGTAGTATACCCGTGACGAAATATCCCAAATTGTCGTGTTAACGATAGATCATGGACTTGTTTATAATAACCAAATAAATAGCCGAAACGGAGTTGCTAGCGCCTGGTGTGCCCGCACAGGGATGCACCAGCCTGGGCCCGTGCCGCCTCGGACATCACCCACGTTGCCCCCGTCTGCGCCGTCAGCTGCTTCCCAAACGCATCCCATGTGCAACACTTAATTTATTTTTGAAACATCCCGATGCAACAGTTGCTACATAAAAAAAGACAGATAAAACACTTTTTTTTTGAGTGGAGACAAATAAAACATTTGAAAGAAGTATCTGAAACACTTGTGAAAATGCCTAAAAAACATTTGAAAATCATTGAAAATATATGCAACATCCAGATAAAACACTTGAAAGATACGTATGAAACACCTAAAAATACTAAAAACATATGTTTGCAACATACATGTTGAAAGGATCAAGATGCCCAAGAGGGGGGGTGAATTGGGCTAATTCTAAATTTTCATGCAATAATCAAATCCTACGGTTAGCCCAATTAACCCCTTATGCCTAGAAAAGTGTTTCTATTAATCTAACGCACAACGGACTTGCAACCTATGTTCCAAACTTACTCTAGCATGACAATTCTATGAATGTAAAGACAAGTATTGAATTGCTCAAAGTAAATGCTCAAAGTAAATAGAGAGAGAGAGGAACGCGGCGATGTTTTACCGAGGTATCGGAGAGTCGCCACTCCCCACTAGTCCTCATTGGAGCACCCGCGCAAGGGTGTAGCTCCCCCTTGATCTGCGCAAGGATCAAGTGCTCTCTACGGGTTGATTCTTCGACACTCCGTCGCGGTGAATCACCCAAAACCGCTCACAACTTGAGTTGGGTTACCCACAAACTCCGTCGGGTGATCACCAATCTCCCAATCACCACCAAGCTGTCTAGGTGATGGTGATCACCAAGAGTAACAAGCACGAACTCTCACTTGACCACGTGAAGCCTAATGAGAACGGTGGATGCACACTTTGTTACTCTTGATTCACTAATGAGGCTACTCTCTTGGATTCTCAAATCTCAATCACCTCACTAGGACCTTGCTCTTCTTGGCACTCACAAACGTTTTTCTCAGCTGTTGGAATGAGCAAAAGTAACTCCACACACGAGTGGAGCTTCTATTTATAAGGCAGCCTGAAAAACGAACCGTTATGAGCCTCTACGGGGTGACCGAACGCTCCGGTCATGTTGACCGGACGCTCTGGTCAGTTCAACCCATACACCAGTGTTTAAGTGTTGACCGGACACTGTCAGGGTCTGATCACCACTGACTGGACGCGTCCGGTCGCATTAAACCCTCACTAGAACCTTACTGTACTCGACCGGACGCTGAACCCCCAGGGTCCGGTTAGTACTGACCGGACACGTCCGGTCACAGAATTCCTTCTCTGGAACCTTACTGGAGTCGACCGGACGCTGGATCTCAGCGTCCGGTCATTTGACCTCTCAAGCGTCCGGTCGCACCGAACACAATCTCCTTGGTCAAATGAACTGACCGGACCCTGCGGCCAGCGTCCGGTCGCACCGGAGCCAGCGTCCGATTAGCATTTGACCCTCCATTCACTTCCAACTCTCGATCATATGTGAATGAAGTTTGCTCCAAAGGATCTTAGGCATATCTAGGAGCTACCTAGTGCTAGTTTTAACAAGTGTGCACCACACCTAACTCACTAGACTCACCTAGGTCAAGCTACCCGTCCATGCCCCCCTTAATAGTACGGCTAAAGGAAAAACAAAGTCCTAAACTACTCTAAGTGTCTCTCCAACTCCAATCGACACTTAGAACTAGTCATTCTTAACCTTGTCATCCATCCTTAGAAAACCGAAACGATTTCCATCGTAGGGGCATGACCACCTCGATTGCCCAATCGATCTACATTACCATGACCTAACTTAATTACCTCTGCAAAACACACGTTAGTCATAGTAATCTTATATTATCATTAATCACCAAAATCCAACAAGGGGCCTAGATGCTTTCAATCTCCCCCTTTTTGGTGATTGACGATAATACCACCTCGAGTATGTGAAAGAGTGAGGTTTTTGACATGCTTATTTTATATAAGCTTTTGTCAATAAGAACAAAAGAGTTAGGCAAGCTTATATGACCCAAGCCAACATAATGTACTCAAAGGATATGAAATAAGGATGAGTACAAGTAATAAAGCTCATTTGCATCGGAGTATAAATGCGGAAGCAAAGGCAAATGAGCATAACACAAGTGATATGACATATAAAGAAATTCAAAGTAGAGGGCACACATGTCATATATCATAATCACGTAGATATCACTATCACATAGATATAATATTAAACATAGATGCATAATGTATCACACACATAGAAACTCCAAATGTAATAGATAATAAGCTAATAATAGATAACTAGCTCCCCCTAAATGTCGCTCCCCCTGAGTCTACATACTCGAACCCTCTCCCCCTTTGGCATCAAACACTAAAATCTAAGGGTCGGTCGGTGGGGCTGCAGCGGACGAGCCGGGCGCTGAGGTGCGAGGGGCAAGCTAGAACTGGGCGCCATCATCATCTAACCCTGAGCTCTGGATTGACTGACCCTCTGTGGCTAGAAGCATCGCTAAAGCAGTCTGGGTCTGAGCTGGGGCAGGTGCTGCCTGTGATGCTGCTAGGACGTCTGTCGTAGGATCTAAAGATGCGACAGAAGAAGGGAGCCTCTGAGTAGTCACAATGACAGGAGCTGCTGTAGAAGGACCAGCGGTATGCATATGTGGCAGTGTAGGCATGCATGTCAACTCGCTGAAGGATGCTCCAAGACTCCTGAAGACTGATGTGTCAGGCACAAATAGCGAGGGTGACTGATCCGGTGTGAAGCCCGTCTGATATGGTGTGAAACATGGGGCTACCACTGGCGAGGATAACCACTGGGACACCTGTACTGTGGGAGAAGCAAACGGAGCTGGAGGCTGTCCCTGACTCTGAAGCCCACTAGACTGTACTGCTGGAGTCATCGTAGTGGTGGCAGGCTAAGCAATCTAGGGCGAGAGCTGTGGCTGTGGGGCCCCAAGTGCTGTTACTACATGCTGCATAAATCCCATAAGCTGCTGCTGCATGAGTAACTACTGCTGATGCATCTGCTGCTGTTGTTGGAGGACATGCTGCTGTCGCTGGAACTCGTCCTAACGAGCCTGAAACTGTGCAAAGTTGGCAATGGTCTCCTAAGCCTGTCATGCCTGATCCTGCTGCATCCGCTCAAGAATAGCAATCAAAGCGGGGTCTATCTGCGGTGCAGGTGGAGCTGAGCTAGAACTACCATCCTCTGCATTGTGTCTGCATGGAGGCATCTGAGGAATAGGCCGGTAGTCGTCATCCGAACTATCACTAGACTCAGTCACCTCTTGCTATGCCTCAAGCTGCTCCTCCTCAGTAGCGGCTATGCCTCTGATAATCTCGTCTTGCTAAGCTGTGGACTCTAGTACATCTAGACAACGGCGAGGCTGAGCGGGTGCTTGTGGTGTGCTATGCCTGATCCTCTGTGCCATGTTATAAGCTAGAAACTCAGTGGTGGCACCTCTGTACTCTGCAACCATCTCAAGGGTCCTAACTTGCATAGCCTTGAGCATAAGAAATGTGATCCAGTGTGCATAAGGAAGCTGCCTACGACCCTTGAAGCCATCAGCTATAGTATCCTCCATCTCTGATAGAAGGAGGTCCCAAATGTCGAACACGGTCTGCTGCATCAGGGCATTGAGGAGCCAAAGCTGGAGGCGAGTCAAGCCCTCTCTGTATTCCATCCTAGGAAGTAGTGTCCTCCTAATGATAGCCTCTAGCACTCGAGCTGTAGGAGTAAGATCACTAGGGTTCCTCCTCGACCCCTCACCAAAGGGCTCCTTGAAGCAATGGCGCACAAGATCTATAGGGGGCACCAAACCACCATGAGGATGCCTAGGAGGCTCCTACTGTCCATAACATACCTCATGTAACCTGATAGGCTGCTCCTATAGCCTCAGTATCTCCCTAGCCCTGAAGCTCATCATCCTGTAGTCTCTGCCTCTAAATGCAAAGTGTATGAAGTTGTGTTGTGGGTCAATGTAGAGCGAATCATAAAACTGCCGAACCCAAGATGGTACATACAATCCTGTCCAGCTAATCAGATCTGTCAGCCCCGGTAGATATGCAAGGTAGGGGCGAATATGCTCTCCGGCTGCTGCCACAATAGCCTCAATACTACAGACTCTCTGAGATCAGAAGACTGCTCCACTATTCAGATATGCATTGTAGAAGTCCTCCTGGAGCAGCGTGTAGAAGCCCTCTGCTACCCTCTCATCCCTCCTGGGTGGAAACCATACATCAAACTCCACAAAGCAAAGCCGCTGAACCTACTTGGCCGTGGCAGCCCTCATGTCAAGGTGGGTCACTGGAGGTGGACCCTATGGTCTGGGCGGTGGACGTGATCCCCTGCGCTGAGTAGCTGGCCTCAGTGGGACTAGAACACTGGTACAACTAGAGCGGCATAGCTGTGGCTGGGGTGCCTGCTCGGTCTCCTTGGCCTGCTGGCCCTCCTCACCCTCCTAAGGCTGCTGTGACTGCTATCCCTCCTATGTCTCCTGAGCTGGCTAAGGCTCTACTGGTGGGGGATGCTGCTGTGACTCCCCGTGAGGCTAAGGATCCATAATAGGAAGACGTCATCCTGCCATCATGATAGTCCTAGCTGGACTACCATGAAGATGCTCAATCTACTCAAGTCTACCCTACGCGTCTAGTGCCAGATGATCTACGATGACAACTCCACTGTGGGCACCTTCTCTCTCGGCACGCTCTACAGCCTCAGTGACTGCTGTAGCTCTCGCTGTCTCTGCATCAGGGTACTTTCGCTTCTTTGATACAACCTGCTTCGTCGCCTTGCCTTTAGGTCCTGTAGTCTAACGAGGCGGGGGCCTCTGATTGTCATCTCCTGGACCACCACCAACGTTCTTGGTGCGAGTGATCTGATCTGACAAGAGAAACTGCCGTTGACAAGATCAACTGTCCATTAACACTTTCGAGGCTTGGCCTCGATCTGTACTCATGAGCTTGGCTCCGAGTTGACTGTCAACTGCCACTGACACCTCAACAACGCCGACTTGCTACACGACAGAATAGATGGATATATGAGTAAATACGATATATCTAATAGATGTGAAACCCTATTAGAGCAAGCAATTTAGATGCGAAATAGAAACGACTGGCTTGCTACCTGACGAACCGACGATCCAAGAAGAGAAGAGACGTCACACGGGGAACCTTCGGAACCGGCTAGGGTTAGGGTTGAGTGGTGAATTGATGGCCCTAGTTGCAATTTAGGTCAAAGCATTGAAAACGATCTAGATCAAGCGAAGAGGATGCTAGAGCATGGCCTTACGGAGAGCAGCGGGCACGACGGCGGCTCTAGACAAGGTGCAGGCGGCGCGGGAGCAGTCAGCGATGTGCGCGCGGGCTGGTGGTGGTGGGCGCACTGGCTGGCGGTGGTAGGCGCGCTGGCGACTGGAGACGGCGGCTGCTTGGCTCAGCGACTGCTGGCGCAGAGGAGCTGCGGCGGTGGTGCTGAACGGTGGCTAGGGCTCGGGACTTGGCGGAGGCAGAATAGGTCAGCATAGGTACGGCTCATGTGATTAAATAGGTCCCCCGATGCAACCGAGAAGGAAAGGAGAAAAGAGATTGAAGGCCGCACGAGATCTAATGACCAGACGCTCCGGTGGTAGCGACCGAACGCTACCACCCAGTGTTCGGTCGATTCTAGAGAGGTCCAATTCCTCTGGAATCGCAACCGGACGCGTCCGGTGGTCCATGACCGGACGCAGCCAGAGATTGGTTAGTTGCCCTTAACCCTTGTAGATCAACCAGACGCTGGAACCCTTCCTGACCGGACGATCAAACACAGAGTCCAGTCACTCCTTCAGCTTCTATTCACCTCCTATGAACTGATTGGACGCTGGACTGTAGAGTCCGGTGCAGCGTTCGGTCACTCTTTTCCAGCAAATCTTCAATGTTCCTCTACGCTGTTGAAAGGTCCTTGTTGGTTTTGGTAATTGAGTGACAACCTAGGTGGACTAATTGTGTTTATGTGAGATACACAGGTGATTAGTCCACAGGTACATGTGTGTGAGCAACATATGCCATGAAGGTGAAAATGGCTTGGAGATGTTGCAAAGCTCACACATGTGATGATGAAGGAGCTTAAATGCACATGAGACATGACATTGAGTCATGTGATCAAGGTGGAGAAGATCAAGACAAGACTTGGCTTGATGGACCGGTTGCAAGCGTGAAGGGCAAGTCGAAGGCTTTGGAGTGATGGACCGCGTGGCGGTGAAGCTTGAGCAAGACTTGGCGCCGATGGACGATGGCAACGGTGAAGAGCAAGTAGAGTCAAGATCGATGAACCAATATGATCATGTGATGATATGAAGTGGATCATATCATTGTTGATCGTGTTGGTGCATGTGTTGCATCGACATTGGAGGAGATGGAATGGAATGCGCAAGGCAAAGGTATAACCTAGGGCATTTCATTTCACCGGTCATAGGTGTGTAGAGAAGTTTATGACCGGGTTTAGGATAGATGGCCGTACTATCAAGAGGGGCAAACTTGTTTGCATATCGGTCATCTAGTGCCACTCGAGTGATCTAACTTTGCATTGTCGCTAGGATCGAGTGGCATGACAAGTTGAGTGGCTAACATCCTTTGGGAAATGATTGTGAAAATGCTAACACACATATTCACCTCGGCGGGATTCGGCGCTTTCGGGAAAATGGAATGTCTATTTTCTATTGTGCCGGATGCAAATTCTTGTGGTTAGCACACTTGGAGCAAGGGTGAAGAAGTTAGAAGTGAAAACGAGTTGGTCGCGAAGATGCCAGCGTCGGTCAACTGACCGGACGCTGGATCTGAATGCACCGGACGCTGGAAGGCTGCGTCCGGTCAGGCTGACATACGGTGACGCAGTAGCTGGAGAGTGACCGGACGCTAGCTGCGTCCGATCGCGTTCGACCGGACGTGTCCGGTCATGCTCGGGAGCTTACTGGAAACGACCAGACGCTGGGGGTTCAGCGTCCGGTCAGTTGAGTGCTGCTGCGTCCGGTCAGGTCAAGTGACCGTTGGAACCGGGACACGTGGTCGTCTGTGGGCGACCGGACGCTGAGGTCCAGCGTCCGGTCAACACGACCAGAGCGTCCGATCGGCCCGACCGTTGCCCAGTGAAGGGGTAACGGCTAGTTTAGCCCTTGGGGCTATAAATAGAAGTGGCCTTCGGCCATGGCTGGTGCTGAGCACCTCAAGGGACTTAGTGTCCATGCTTGTGAGTACTTGGGAGCCCTCCATCACACATATACTTGATAGTGATCATTCGATTGTGTGAGTGAGCGATTCTAGTGCGATTGCATCGTGAGGTTGCATCGAGTGGCACTAGGTGATCGAGTTGCAAGCCAGTGGTGCTTGTTACTCTTGGAGGTTGCCACCTCCTAGACGGCTTGGTGGTGGTCTCCGTCGAAGCGCGCAAGAAGCTTGTGCGGCGCTCCGGAGAAGTGCTTGTGAGGGGCATTGTGCTCGCCCCGCGGGAGCCGCGAAGAGCAACTCTAGTAAAGCGTGTCATTGAGCTACCCTCACTCAAGGGGTAGGTTCTTGCGGCGCCCGACGTGCGGGCTTAGCGGGTGATGCTAATTAGCCGCCGAACCACCAAGTGAGCGGTCGACACAACGGGGACTAGCGTGTTGGCAAACACGTGAACCTCGGGAGAAAAATCATCGTGTCAACCTTGTTCTTCCCGTTGGTTTGCATCCCCATTACACAAGCTTGCAATTACTTTTATACATATTAAGCTTGTGTAGTTGCTCTTGTAATTAGATAGCTTGTGTAGCTTGCTAATTACCTTCTTGCTTGTGTAGCATAGAAGTAGCTCCCTTGCGTGGCTAATTTGGTTTTAGTAACCTTGTTAGTCACATTGCTTAGTTTGTGTAACTAAGTTTTTGCGCTCTCTAATTAGGCATTGGTTGCCTTGTTATTGAGCATTGCTAGTGAGCTTAGTTAGCTTTGTGCTTTTGCTTACTAGCATGTGTAGGAGCTCCCTTGTCGCTTAAAGTACTAGTGGCATAGGTTTGTGTAACCTTGCTCCTAGAATTGTTTAGGAGAGCTCTAGCTAGTCCGGCACCTTTGTTGCATAATTGTTATCTTTGCAAGGTGCTAGTGAACACATATAGTGGGGTATAGTCTTAGCTAGACCGATAGTTTTAATTCCGCACTTGTATCGGTTAGCCGACGTGATTAAATTTTACAAAAGACTATTCACCCCCCTCTAGTCGCCATCTCGACCCTTCAAGTGGTATCAGAGCCCGGTCTCTCATTTGTGGTCTTCACCGACCTGAGAGGATGGCGAACTTTGGGCTAGAGGTTGTTTGTGACACACACATTTTTGATGGCACAAACTATGCACGGTGGAAACGTCATATGCTTGATCATTTCCGTGAATTGGGTCCCAAGGCATGGTGGATCATTGTTGTTGGTTTTTCTTGTGATGCTTTGGATAAGGACAACCTAACCCAAGCACAAGAGGATTGCTTACAACTTGATCATCGTGCTCTTTATTATCTAATACGTGCTTTACATGATGATATTTTTAGACGTGTGTGGGACTTGGAAAGTGCTCATGAAATGTGGCTAGCACTCCAAGCCTTTTACGGTGACTCCTCCACATGGGATGATGGCAAATTCAAGAAGGAGGATGAGCCCAAGAAGGAGGCGCATGAGTGTGTTGAGCATAACCACAATTTGGTGATTGTGGAAGATTGCTCCACCTCATTGTCAAGTGAGGATGATGATGATCAATCCACTACAAGTTCACTTGACAAGGTTGATGATGATGCCACAAGTGTTGCAAGTGATGATGCTACCCCATGCACACTTGATGGTAATGATGGTTCATGCTCAAGCCATGATGATGCTACTACAAGCCCATCCACTACACCACATTGCTTCATGTCACAAGGTGACACTAAGGTATCAAATGATAATGTGGTCGATCATGTTGATTCATATGATGAGCTTGTTAGTAGACTTGCTAGCATGACCATGTCTTTAGAAAATGAGAAAGCTAAAACATTAAAATTAGAAAGTGAGAACTCATTTCTAAAGAACTCTTGTGAAGATCATAAGAAATTACTTGATGCATATAAATCTTCACTTGATGAGCTTAAATTGAATCATGAGACACTACTTGCATCTCATGATGAATTATTAGAAAAACAAGCTTCTCTCATTAAAATATTTACAAAGAAACTTAAAAATAATGAGAGCTCATCACATGGGTCACATGATAAATCTCATACTATTGCTAACCCTTGTGATGTAGGCAAGAAGCATGTATCCACCTCTTGTGATGATTTATTAGATATGACATGCTCTTCACATATAGATGCTTGTTCTACTTCTATGTCTTGTGAGACTAACCTTTTGAAGGAGAACAATGAGCTCAAAAATGAAGTGAAGAAATTGAGCAACAAGTTAGAGAGGTGCTACAACTCTCAAGTCATGTTTGAGCATATGTTGAAGACTCAAAGAAACTATGGTGATAAGTGTGGCCTTGGCTTCAAGAAGAAGATGACAAAGGGCGAAATGAAGAGAGAAAGAAAGATGAAGAAGCTACAACAAAGAAAGCTCTCTCATACCATGTGCTTCCGGTGTCATGAAGTGGGACACTTTGCAAATGGTTGCCCTAACATCGAGAAGCTCAAGAAGCTAAAAGAAGAAGAGAGGCTTAAGCATGTCAAGTGCTTCAAGTGCGGCACTTGGGGTCATCTTACCTCGATGTGCCCAACCAAGGAATTGGTGAAGCAACAAGTAAAGCCTCAACCAAAGCCACAAGTTGAGCAAAAGAAGACACCCCAAGAGCAAATCAAGATCAACCAACATGATGGTGATGATTTGATGATCAAGAAGAAGAAAACAAGAAGGGGTGGAAAGGCAAGGCATCCAATGCAAACTCAAGATGCCAAGATGATGAGCAAGAATGAAGTTGAGAAGAAAGTCTATGCTCACATCAAGTGCTTCAAGTGGGGAAGTACGGGACACTTTGCCTCTAAGTGTCCTAACAAGCTTGAGAAGAAGGCTCAAGCAATCCATGAGAGGCAAGGCAATGAGAAGCACCACATGAGCAAAGAAGAGAAGGCTCAAGCAAAGAGAAAGTGCTACTCATGCCGGGAAAGGGGACACATGGCACATTCATGTCCCCTAGGTAAAATTTCTAAGCCTATTTCAATTGATGATCATGATATGCTTAGAAAGGATGGCAATGGTACCTCATTGGTTGCAATTGCAAAACATCCCGCTACTCATACTAAGGCGTTGCCTAAGTATGTTGCTCCTAACTTGAGAGGACCCAAACTTGTTTGGGTACCATCAAAAAGTGGATGATTGTTTGTAGGTACCATTGGCATTGGAGGCTTGATTCAATTGTCTTTATAGTAATCATCATATGTTGAATCAAGATATGAAGTTTAGTGCACATCCAATCCCAATGCCATGACAAATTAAGTGAAGTCCAAATGTGCTACAACATACAAGTGTCAATTTCAAGTTGTTGGTAATTCATTGGATATATTTGATGACTTGCAAATAATTGAGTTGAAGCTTGCTAGTTGGATGATCATGAGCTAATCAAGGTATATCTCTTGTTGATCATTTCATTTGGGTGCATATGAGTTGATTGAATTGGATAAATATGCAATGTTGCTTGCTATGAGATGTTTGAATGGATAATTGCTTAGTAATCAAGTTTGGATTGATTTTTGTTGGATAAATTCATGAGATGACATTTAGTAAGTGATTTGAACGGATATATGTCTTATGGAAGTATTCAAATAAGTTAGTATCAAGTTTGATTCATATTTGATGAAGTATAGCTCAATTGCTTGAAATCTGTCCTATATTCAAAATCTGAGCTAGCTGTGATCATAGCCATGTTTGAGTGATCAAATCTTATTAGATTGGCTTGAAAATTGGTGTACATGCTCTAGATTTATGGTATGAGATGCTGTAGAAATTTCATGGAAATTAGATAAGAAATGCTTCGGTTTTGGAGTGGTTCTTGTCAGCTATAGTGCAGCAGTTTTCAGCATGTAGCAGTGGTGGAAGAATTAAAATTTAGCAGTCCATATGAGATCAAATGAAGCTAAATTTTTTATGGCTGCTAGATAACTTAGTGAAGCTCATCTCCACCAAATTTCATGGTATTTGGATTTGTACTTTGAGAAATATGCCTAGTTCTTTGGAGAGTACAGAATCTGCCATAAAAGTGACAAGTATTGGATTGATCTAGAGTCACTTTGATTGAAAGGTCCTCAAGTTGGAAACATGTTTACAAGTGTTTGAGGTACCTAAATTTGGTTTTGAAATGATCTAGAAGCATGACAAGATATGAGTACAAGGCCATTTGATTGAGAAGTGTACTTTGCACACTTTTGGTACTCAAATTAGAAGATCAAGATCAAATTCAAGATGAAGATAAAGTTTAAGTTCTAGTTGTGATTGGAGATCATTTGGTAAAAAAAAGGACTTAAACAAGTAGAAAGAAAAGGACTTAAAGAAGGAATCAAGGTTACTCATCAAGTTAAGTCCATCACTTGGATCAATCAATCAAGTTATTTCAAGTAAGTATCAAGAATGGTTCTTGGAGAGAGGTCACTTCTCCTTAGTGTAGGGGCTTGCCGCCTATGTGTAGGTAAACCAAGTGTGGTACTTGGAAGGCTAACATGGAAGTGGTGATCCGAGGAACATTTAAGATGCTTAGTTGAAGAAATCAAAAGGGTTGATCAAGAA
The DNA here is from genome assembly GCF_019320115.1 of Miscanthus floridulus. NCBI lineage: Eukaryota > Viridiplantae > Streptophyta > Magnoliopsida > Poales > Poaceae > Miscanthus > Miscanthus floridulus. Next base: position 9,432,085 of record NC_089591.1, read on the forward strand.
AAGCAAGCAACACCCAAAAGAGAGCTAGTCATGATATTTCAAGTGGTATTCTCAAATTGATGCTCTTATGCAAGCAAAGATCAAAAGATGAAGCAAGTCAACCACAACAAGAAAGTGCACTTGATCATAAGTGGTATTCATCTCATATGGGTGAAGAATGTAATTCAAATTGGTATCTATTGGTCTTCACCAAGCTTTTAATTGGACTTCACATTGCTATTAGAGTAATGAATTAGAATCTATGTGACTATCCTCTACTCCAACATAGCAAAGGTATCATTATAATGTGCATGATCATTTCATCCCTTACTAGTATGCGGTTAGTGCATATAGTACATGCTTCATAGGATCATGCATTACAAATGAAATGTTTTAAATTCATGGCATACCACTATTGCTTGAATGATTACTTGATCTAGTGGTTAGTATATGAATTTGTTCATGAGCTAGTAAACCCAAGAACTTGACTTAATTTGGATTGCTAACAAGTGACAAGTACAACATTGGCAAGATAACCCTTGGAAGAGGTGTGAAGAAGCTTGTCATTGGTTCAAACCGGACTTGAAAGCTTAAGCAAATCAATTTAGTTCAAGTCACATAAGAAGCTCATGATAATGATAAGAGTACAAGCACAAGACAACAATGCAAATGGATATCTAGTTTGTATGTTTCAACTCACAAGTGATATCCTTTAAGTGGTACTCATGAAGATAACAAATGTTCAAGAAATGGTCTTTATTGATAAATCAAATAAGTGGTTCCATACTAGAAGATTCTTTCAAATGATATTCACTTCCTACAAGTGGTATCTATACATAGTATCAATCATGCAAGATGATGGTTCCACAAGTGATCCTCAACTTTAAGTGATCATCAAATGAAGAATGCATCCCTCACCTACAAGAGCTTAAGTGCATAAAATGGATGACCCATGTATAGAATGATAAGATACATGTAATACAAGTTACAAGTTCTAAATGGTATCTACTTGTGGTGTCATTCCAATATTCAAGTAATGTCCATCAAAAATGCAAGTCTCAACCATCTACCCCAAAGTGCATACCTTTGCATCAATAAGAAGCACACCTTTTATGGAAATTGATGACAAAGGGGGAGAGATTGTACAAAGATATGAAGCTTGATTGAATGGGAGAGAGATTGTACAATGGGAGAGATGAGATACAAAAGAAATAGAGGTTGGACATGGACAAAGAGGGAGCAACATTGAAGAAAAGAGATGGATCAAAATTCTTGGACAAGAGAAGCACACAAGTAGGGGGAGCAAGCTCATGAACTTTGATTGATTGCATTTGATATGTGCATAATCATGTGCTTGCTTGCATTGCATAAAGCTTTTTAAATTCAATATGCATGCTTGTGTGGTGTATGCTAGTTGTAAAACTTGGATGATGATTTGATAACTAGCATGCATAGGATGATAGCTAGACACTTGGTATGCTTTTTAAGTAATGCTAGTACCTTGCTTTTAATGTTGATCTCACAAGGTATCTAGTGTTTTATTTCCAAGTGATGTCTAGCTAACCATGGTGCTAAGGATGAACTTAAAGGTGCAACTCCGATTGGTACATGCTTCAAAGGTTTATTCTATACACCTTAGCATCATTTTGTAGTATTTACTCTCCCACATTTTTTCAATCTATGCATATGTGCAAGCTTCAAATTAAAATACTTTAGCACATATGTAGGGGGAGCTAATACTACCATTTCGGGTTTATGGTACTTGTCCAAAATCATTTTGACATGGTAAAATTGCTTGGGCAAGCAACATGAATCCAAAAGAGCTTAATTTATATATCTTTGTAGAGTTGTCATCAATTACCAAAAAGGGGGAGATTGAAAGGTCCTTGTTGGTTTTGGTAATTGAGTGACAACCTAGGTGGACTAATTGTGTTTATGTGAGATACACAGGTGATTAGTCCACAGGTACATGTGTGTGAGCAACATATGCCATGAAGGTGAAAATGGCTTGGAGATGTTGCAAAGCTCACACATGTGATGATGAAGGAGCTTAAATGCACATGAGACATGACATTGAGTCATGTGATCAAGGTGGAGAAGATCAAGACAAGACTTGGCTTGATGGACCGGTTGCAAGCGTGAAGGGCAAGTCGAAGGCTTTGGAGTGATGGACCGCGTGGCGGTGAAGCTTGAGCAAGACTTGGCGCCGATGGACGATGGCAACGGTGAAGAGCAAGTAGAGTCAAGATCGATGAACCAATATGATCATGTGATGATATGAAGTGGATCATATCATTGTTGATCGTGTTGGTGCATGTGTTGCATCGACATTGGAGGAGATGGAATGGAATGCGCAAGGCAAAGGTATAACCTAGGGCATTTCATTTCACCGGTCATAGGTGTGTAGAGAAGTTTATGACCGGGTTTAGGATAGATGGCCGTACTATCAAGAGGGGCAAACTTGTTTGCATATCGGTCATCTAGTGCCACTCGAGTGATCTAACTTTGCATTGTCGCTAGGATCGAGTGGCGTGGCAAGTTGAGTGGCTAACATCCTTTGGGAAATGATTGTGAAAATGCTAACACACATACACATGGTGGTGTACACTTGGTGGTGTTGGCACATTTACAAAGGAGGTGGTGTTTGTAGGGGTGAGATGGGTTTGGGTCCCTCTCTCCCTCCCGCCGAGCTTGCTCGGCGGGATTCGGCGCTTTCGGGAAAATGGAATGTCTATTTTCTATTGCGCCGGATGCAAATTCTTGTGGTTAGCACACTTGGAGCAAGGGTGAAGAAGTTAGAAGTGAAAACGAGTTGGTCGCGAAGATGCCAGCGTCGGTCAACTGACCGGATGCTGGATCTGAATGCACCGGACGCTGGAAGGCTGTGTCCGGTCAGGCTGACATACGGTGACGCAGTAGCTGGAGAGTGACCGGACGCTAGCTGCGTCCGATCGCGTTCGACCGGACGCGTCCGGTCATGCTCGGGAGCTTACTGGAAACGACCGGACGCTGGGGGTTCAGCGTCCGGTCAGTTGAGTGCTGCCGCGTCCGGTCAGGTCAAGTGACCGTTGGAACCGGGACACGTGGTCGTCTGTGGGCGACCGGACGCTGAGGTCCAGCGTCCGGTCAACACAACCGGAGCGTCCGGTCGGCCCGACCGTTGCCCAGTGAAGGGGTAACGGCTAGTTTAGCCCTTGGGGCTATAAATAGAAGTGGCCTTCGGCCATGGCTGGTGCTGAGCACCTCAAGGGACTTAGTGTCCATGCTTGTGAGTACTTGGGAGCCCTCCATCACACATATACTTGATAGTGATCATTCGATTGTGTGAGTGAGCGATTCTAGTGCGATTGCATCATGAGGTTGCATCGAGTGGCACTAGGTGATCGAGTTGCAAGCCAGTGGTGCTTGTTACTCTTGGAGGTTGCCACCTCCTAGACGGCTTGGTGGTGGTCTCCGTCGAAGCGCGCAAGAAGCTTGTGCGGTGCTCCGGAGAAGTGCTTGTGAGGGGCATTGTGCTCGCCCCGCGGGAGCCGCGAAGAGCAACTCTAGTAAAGCGTGTCATTGAGCTACCCTCACTCAAGGGGTAGGTTCTTGCGGCGCCCGACGTGCGGGCTTAGCGGGTGATGCTAATTAGCCGCCGAACCACCAAGTGAGCGGTCGACACAACGGGGACTAGCGTGTTGGCAAACACGTGAACCTCAGGAGAAAAATCATCGTGTCAACCTTGTTCTTCCCATTGGTTTGCATCCCCATTACACAAGCTTGCAATTACTTTTATACATATTAAGCTTGTGTAGTTGCTCTTGTAATTAGATAGCTTGTGTAGCTTGCTAATTACCTTCTTGCTTGTGTAGCATAGAAGTAGCTCCCTTGCGTGGCTAATTTGGTTTTAGTAACCTTGTTAGTCACATTGCTTAGTTTGTGTAACTAAGTTTTTGCGCTCTCTAATTAGGCATTGGTTGCCTTGTTATTGAGCATTGCTAGTGAGCTTAGTTAGCTTTGTGCTTTTGCTTACTAGCATGTGTAGGAGCTCCCTTGTCGCTTAAAGTACTAGTGGCATAGGTTTGTGTAACCTTGCTCCTAGAATTGTTTAGGAGAGCTCTAGCTAGTCCGGCACCTTTGTTGCATAATTGTTATCTTTGCAAGGTGCTAGTGAACACATATAGTGGGGTATAGTCTTAGCTAGACCGATAGTTTTAATTCCGCACTTGTATCGGTTAGCCGACGTGATTAAATTTTACAAAAGACTATTCACCCCCCCTCTAGTCGCCATCTCGACCCTTTAGCTGTCTGTTCCCAATCAAGTCCCAACTTGTATAAGATCTAAATAGACACTAATTGGGACTGATGTGAGTGACCTCTCTCAAACCCTCATATTTTCAAAATATTTTGCCTTAGGCTATAATTCTTTTTAAGAAAATAGTCAATAAAAGGGCAAATGGAACAAAACGACAAAACAACATCCATGCATATGCAATACTTGTAAGTAAATCTAGTTGCTTGTCAAGTTTGATCCAAGGTTAAGCTTCTTCACACGCTTTTCGGCGGTTATCTTAACCATGTTAGACAAGCCCTAGATGCATAACCAAAAAATTAAACATGTTGTATATTACAATGAATGCAAGGGACAACACAAGCTCAATTTTTAGTGAAGTTGCTAAAATCAAGTACATTGAGCTCATTCCGCAATCTACAAAATGTAGCCTCATCTAGCGGTTTAGTGAAGATATCTGCTAATTAATCTTCGGTTCTTACACCTTCTAGTGATATATCATTTTTAGCTACATGATCTCTTAGAAAGTGATGGCGGATAGCTATGTACTTGGTGTGAGAGTGTTGAACCGGATTGTTTGCAAGTTTTACCGTACTTTCATTGTCGCATAAAAGAGGTACCTTTTCTAGAACTACACCATAGTCTAGCAAAGTTTGTTTCATGTATAATAATTTGTGCACAACAAGCACCCACGGTAATGTATTCCGCTTCGGCGGTGGACAAAGCCACACTATTTTGTTTCTTGGAGGACCAAGACACAAGTGATCTACCAAGCAAATGGCACCCTCCGGATGTGCTTTTTCTATCAACTTTGCAACCGGCATAATCCAAATCGGAATAGCCAACTAATTCAAATCTAGCTCCTTTGGGATACCAAAGGCCAATGTTTGGTGTGTGCTTAAGATACCTAAAGATTCTTTTTACGACAATTAAATGTGTTTCCTTAGGATTAGCTTGAAATCTAGCACACATACACACACTAAATATGATGTCGGGCCTAGATGCGGTTAAATATAACAAGCTACCAATCATAGAACGGTAGAGAGTTTGATCAACCGGATTACCTCCCTCATCTAGGTCGAGATGTCCATTGGTAGGCATTGGTGTCTTGATTGGCTTACATTCATCCATCTTGAATCTCTTGAGAAGATCTTTTGTGTATTTCTCTTGAGAGATGAAGATGCCTTCTTTCATTTGCTTGACTAGAAAACCAAGAAAGAATGTAAGCTCATCAATCATTGACATCTCGAACTCCTTCGACATCAATTCACCAAATTCTTTACATGAGTCTTCATTTGATGATCCAAAGATGATATCATCAACATATACTTGACAAATGAAGATATGCCCATCAAGCTTCTTGGTGAATAGTGTGGTGTCAACCTTCCCAATGGTGAAGCCCTTCTCAATGAGGAAGTCCCGAAGGCGCTCATACCAAGCTCTTGGGGCTTGCTTAAGCCCATATAGTGCCTTGGACAACCTATAAACATGATTAGGATATCTAGGGTCTTCAAACTTGGGAGGTTGATCAACATAGACTAGTTCATTAATAAAGCCATTTAAAAATGCACTTTTCACATCCATTTGATATAGTTTCATTTCATGATGTGATGCATATGCAAATAGGATATGGATGGCTTCTAATCTTGCAACCGGTGCAAAGGTCTCTCCAAAATCCAAACCTTCAACTTGGGAGAACCCCGTTGCAACTAGTCTTGCCTTGTTCCTCACAACAACACCTTGATCATCTTGCTTGTTGCGGAACACCCACTTTGTTCCAATGACTCTTGCATCTTTTGGTCGCTCTTCAAGAGTCCAAACTTCATTGCAAGTGAAGTTGTTCAACTCTTCATGCATGGCATTGATCTAATCTAGATCTTTAAGAGCTTCTTCTGCCTTGGTAGGCTCATAGCAAGAGACAAAAGAGTGATGAGCAATAAATGAAGTAAGTTTTTGAGATCGAGTCATTACACCCTTTGATGGACTCCCTATGATGAGATCTTATGGATGATCTTGTAGGAGAGGTGTATTTCTTCTATTGACCACTTGAGGAGGAGGTTGTGGAGCATCAACATCTTGTGCTTGTACCACCATTTGCTCATGGGAGATATGAGTATCTTTATTTTCTACTCTCCCATCTTTTTCACCATCTTGTGGCACACTTGATGAAGAAGGTTGATCAATGACTTATACATCATCTTCATCATCTTTTGGCTTGATGTCTCTCACCGGAATATTCTTCATAGCCTCCCTCAATGGTTCATCACCTACATCATCAAGATTCTCATGTGCTCCTTGGGAGCCGTTAGATTCATCAAATTCCATATCATATGTTTCTTCAACCAAGCCGGTGGCATGATTAAATACTCTATATGCTTTGGACTTTGATGAGTAACCAATAAGAAAACCAATATCACAATGTCTTTAGAACTTCCCTAGGTGTTGCCACTTCTTGTAGATGTAGCATTTGCAACCAAACACCCTAAAGAAGGAGACGTCCGGCTTCCTCCCATTGAGCAACTCATAAGGTGTCTTGCCAAGGAACTTTTGAAGGAATAGGCGGTTTGATGCATAGCATGCGGTGTTGATTACTTCCGCCCATAGAGCTTTGGGGGTGTTGTACTCATCTAGCATTGTCCTTGCAAGAGTGATCAAAGTCCGGTTCTTCCTCTCAACTACACCATTTTGTTGAGGAGTATAAGTTGCGAAGACTTCATGCTTGATCCCAACTTCATCACAATAAGCTTCAATGTTTGTGTTGTCAAATTCTTTTCCATTGTCACTTCTTATCTTTTTGAGCTTCACTTCAAATTCATTTTGAGCTCTCTTGGCAAACTTCTTGAAGCAAGATGCAACTTCGGATTTGTCATAAAGAAAGAATACCCATGTATACCTTGAATAGTCATCAACGATCACAAGACAATAAAGATTTCCTCCCAAACTCTTGTATGTTGTTGGTCTAAATAAATCCATGTGAAGAAGTTCTAGCACTTTTGTGGTTGACATAAAAGCTTTGGTTGGATGAGTATTTGCAACTTGCTTGCCGGCTTGACATGCACTACAAAGCTTGTCCTTTTCAAATTTCACATCCTTCAACCCTCTCACCAAATCATTCTTCATAAGCTTCTTGAGTGAGCTCATCCCAACATAAGCAAGTCTTCTATGCTATAGCCATCCAAGTGTTGTTTTGGTGAATAGGCAAGTCTTCAAATTTGCATTTTCAGAGGTGAAGTCCACTAGATATAAGTTGTATCTAAATCCATTGAATATCACTTGATTGTCATCTACCTTGGATACAACAACCTCCTTCTTGGTGAACAAGCATTGGAAGCCAAGATCACACAATTGTCCAACGGATAGCAAGTTGAAACTCAATGAAGCAACATATAGCACATTGGAGATGGAATGATCATTTGATATTGCCACTTTGCCCAATCCTTTAACCTTGCCCTTTGAGTTATCTCCAAATGTTATTTTCTCTTGTCCATCTACCTCTTCATCTAGTGAGGTGAACATACGAGGATCACCGGTCATATGTTGAGTGCAACCACTATCAATAACCCAATGACTTCCATCGGTCTTGTAGTTCACCTACACACAAGAGATTCAAGCTTTAGGAATCCAAACTTGTTGAGGGCCCTTGACCTTCTCAACAAGTGACTTAGCCACCCAAATCTTCTTAGGCCTATTCTTGTTAGGGGGTCCTAAGAACATGACTTTCATCTTTCCACCAAAATCCTTTTTAAGCATGTAGTGAGCATTGAAGGCAAAGGGTCTAGCATGCTTGGGCAAGGGTTGTGGCGGTGGAGTTTGGCACTCATGAGCAAAGTGGCCTTCTTATCCACACTCAAAACATCTCTTTGGCTTTGGCTTTGGCTTTGATTGTTGTTGTTGAACTTGAGCCTTCTTCTTCTTCTCTACACTTGCCACATATCCAATGCCACTTCTATCCATCTTCATGACGGTGTTCATGAGTAGCTCACTTTGAAGGTGCTTGCCTCTAGCAAACTTGCTCAACCCAATCTTGAGATGCTCTTTCTCTAACTTGAGCTTCTTATTTTCTTCCTTTAGAGCATCATCTTTCTTCTCTTCCTTGAGCTTCTTGTTTTCTTCTTTGAGCTTCTCATTCTCAAGGATCAATTCTTCATCATGATCAAGAGTTTCTAGCACAATGGCGTTGTGGCTTTTGATCTCTTCAAGATCTTTCTTGAGCTTCTCATTATCACTCTTGAGCTTGACATACTCATCATAGTCATTGCACTCAACCACTTGCTTACCTTTGCCACTGGATCCTTGCTCAATGCTCTCATCAATTAAATCATCACATGATGTAGCTATATCAATCTTAGCAACATGGTTAGTAGCATCATGTGGCTCATTTGGTAAAAAATTCTTGAGCAATAACAAGAGTATCATAATTGATCTTTAGAGTTGTATATTCATCTTTTAGCTTGTTGTGGCTAGTGATGAGCTCATTGTGCACCTACTCAAGTTTATCATGTTTATCTTTAAGCTCTTTTTTAGAAGATTTGAGCTCCTTGAGTTTGGATGATATAGCATCATTTGTTTCTCTAAGCTCATCATTAGTCTTTTCAAATGTATCGCATTTTGCTAAGAGTGAATCATTTTTAGCATTAAGCTTTTTATTTTTAGCTCTACTCTTTCTAATGATCTTAGTGTATTTTCTTAGTATTTTGACAAGATCATCATATGAAGGTGAATCATCATCATCGCTATTGTTGTCACCATCACTAGCTTGCTCATCATCACTACTGTCATCATTATTAGTTACCTTGCGTTCACCCTTGGCTATAAGGCATAGGTGTGTAGAGGATGATGGCGATGGTGGCGATGAAGATGGAAGATCAATAGCAATGGCGGCCACCTTCTTATTGTTACTATCATCATCGGATGATCCACTAGATGAATCAATGTCCATGAGCCAATCACCGACGATGTAGGCCTTTCCGCTCTTCTTCTTCTTGTAGAAGTCCCTCTTTTTGGCATCTCTCTTCTTGTATGGCTTGTTCTTTTTCTTCTCATCTTCATCTTCATTGCTTGAGTCATCTTTCTTGCCCTTGTTCTTGTACTTGAACTTGTCTTTCTTGGGCTTTGTGCATTGATGAGCTAGATGGCCAAGTTCTCCACAATTGTAGCAATCCATCTCGGAGATTGGCTTTCTTCTTGAGCTTGTGAAGAACTTCTTCTTCTTGCCATCGAACTTGATGCCACTCTTGTTGAGCTTCTTTAGCATCTTGGCGGTCTTCTTCACCATGAGAGCAAGACTTTCATCATCATCTTCTTCATCACTTGAGCTCTCATACTCAAGTCTTGCTTTGCCCTTATCTTGGCTAGCTTTGAATGCTAAGTCCTTCTCTTTCTTCTTGGTAGAGGATGAGCCATCTTATGGTGTGATGTGCATGTACATCTCATGAGCATTGATCTTTCCCAAAGATTTGTGTTGGTGTAGCGGTGGAAAGATCACCTTGATGTAGCACAGTCACAATATGCCCATATTTGTCAATGAGGAGGACACTCAAGATCTTTCTCACAATGTCGGATGGTGACATTTGAGTAAGTCCAAGCCCATTGACTTTCTCTACAAGAACATTTAAACGTGAATACATCTCATTAGCACTTTCTTTGGGAAGCATCTCAAATGAATTTAGCTTTTTTAATTACAAGATGATAGCGTTCCTCACGCTCACTCTTGGTTCCCTCATGGAACGCACAAACATCCGACCATAGTGCATGGGCGTCTTTGTGGTTCCTTACGCAGTTGAACATATCTTTGCAAAGGCCTCTAAAGATGATGTTTCGAGCCTTTGCATTCCACTTTTCATAATTAACCTCATCGCCTTGTAAGTTAGTAGCATCCCAAGGTTTTGGGAAGCCTTGTGAGGCGGCTCTAAGTATATCAACATCTAGAGCTTCTAAGTACGCCTCCATGCGGATTTTCCAATATGGAAAGTCATCTCCCTCAAAGATAGGAGGAGATCCATCCCTGTGAGACATCTTGCTCTAAGCGATTAAGCTTAAAAATGTGAGCACAAGGCTTCGATACCAATTGAAAGGATTAAGATGCCCAAGAGGGGGGGTGAATTGGGCTAATTCTAAATTTTCTTGCAATAATCAAATCCTACGGTTAGCCCAATTAACCCCTTGTG